>NW_019385795.1:15145-57049 GCF_000671375.1 Centruroides sculpturatus
GAAGATTCATAGCAGCATGAGTCGATTAATGTCTAGTAGACAGTCTAGCAGACGTGGCTGGATGGCTCAATGACACGGCAATGTCGTCAAATGTCTTCCATAATAGATTTTGTAAACTGGAACAAACCCAAAAAAACCGATCGAAACGTCATCTAACTAAATCGAAAGCACTGTCAAGTCAATAAGAATCCTCATCAAATTTTGCCCTTTGTATATTCATAAATCTGTTTCTCGTGCGGTCGGTAGATAAGTTGGAGTTATGGGCGTAACTGTAATTCATGAAAGTGTAATGTACAATAAAAATTATTGTCTCGAAATATATTATCCTCCCCTAAACCGTAAAAAAAACTCGACTTGATGTATCGGTAACATTTATTTTACTGGATTAGGGGATGATGGATGAGCTTATTCTTAAATTCTGATGCATTTATTTGAGATGTCCTTTGTCATCGAGATGCCTCGACCCTATGTAAACACAAAGAATTTGATTCTGAAGTCTTCGTGATTTTAAGAAAGATTGTTCAGTGTGGCTGTAAATTTAACTGTTAAATGTTAGCTCTGGACTTAAACATCATGTTATAACGGGATCTTCCCTCCACCAAATATTGTAACTTTGTGAAAATGTGAGGCTCTAAGCTATTGATTCGTAACACTAGATCTTCCCCTCTAACAAATAATTTAACAGTGTAAAAATGACGAGTTCGAATCTACAGACCCTGATGACCGACGTCACGCTAAGAGCAATCTAAAAATGTGTGTAATAAAACACACGAAATTTAAAAGTACAACAGGAACGATGACAAATGTATTGTTAAACATTTACACTAGCCAGAAAGGCGAATAATTGTTATAAACGGTGAGCAGTACCAAACCGTATGGTAGCTGACTTATATCCATAGCTTCTTTTAGATGTTCTCGAGCGAGAATGTTTGTTTCTTTTAATTGTGTTCTTGCTCTAACTCCTCTTTTGTTGATTTTATTCTTCGATCTCTTTGTAGCGTCAGCAATATCTTAAATAATTTCTTTTTTACTAGCTCTGATGTATGCCAGTATCTTTGGTAACGTTTCCGCAATCATTCAAAGGTTGTACTCAGGAACAGCACGGTACCACACTCAGTTGTTGAGGGTAAAAGAGTTCATCAGATTTCATCAAATTCCTAATCCTCTTCGTCAGAGATTGGAAGAATATTTTCAGCATGCCTGGACATATACTAATGGGATCGATATGAATATGGTAAGCTGTATTTTTTTCATGTCATTTCCGACCAAACACTTTGCACCACTTACACGCAGCCAGCCTGTTGTCCTGGTGCAACAGGCTGGCTGCGTGGAGTTTTCCGGAGTTTTTTCACGTGTATTAGTATTAAATATGGATTTTTTTCACGTGTCTAACACCCAAATAGGGGGATTTTCTCTTGTTTAACACCTAAATAGGGGCCCATTCCCCCAGTCTTTCTGAGGAGCATACCGCTTGGTAGATTGCCCTTTATTTCTAGGATGATAAGATAAATATATAGATGATCATTTATCAATGATTCACGACAATGAGGATACTCAAAGGTTTGACCATCAAGACGTTCAGGTATCCAGATTAATTCTGGAATTCTTGCTGGCCAAGCCAATATTTTGCTGAACACGCCAGAGATGTTGTAAAGAGACTGCAGCTCATCCTCAAAATTCCTGTATTAGAAAAAGGACGATAAATTATAGCAAAAAATACTACATCTACTAAAAAGAAAACAAGAAAATCCGGTGAAAAAAATAATTTTTTATGATAGAGTAGAGAATCGAGGTGATTGATCTTTCGCCATGTCTCAGCTCATAAATTTGGTTCCTTCTCGTTTATAAATCTTACAGGACAATATTTGTAAATTTCCACTTACCAGAAATGTAACTTTTATACAGAATTAAATTTACATAAGAGTGTGGATGATCAAAGACATTGGAAAGATCACTTGCAATATGTTATGCAAACGCATATTTCATGTGAAGCAATACTTTGTTTCAAAGAAAATGAAGGATTAGACAGGAAATTCGGTTTAAAATAAGAAATGAATATGAAGAATCGTTTTGTATCCGATACAAAAATATTTTAAAATAAAATATCCGATAGCCTGTTCGCATTAGAAAATAACAAAGGTCAAGAAAAACTTCGATTTGACCTTAAGTAGGATTTAACCTCTAAGCTGACAGTCCACTAAAATGAAATATTTCTGTATTCATTCAAATAAAATATAAAACTGTGGCACACATACGAAATATTAATATTTATATTACAAATGTATTTCATTTACAGTGGATTACCTAGTCCATGGTTATATGATAATTTTCTGATATTCTGAAAAAAAAAATCACCAGTATACAGAAGGGGCTTCGCCACACATTTTCCTTCTGGCACACACATTTTTTATTACCTTACAATAAAGATAACCCCAATTACTAGACGGTATACTTCACCTTTCCCTCCTCCTCCTCGCTACCAGTGGCCAAAGTGGATGCAGTAGTCATGGCTTCAATGAGCTGCCACGTGGAGTTTCCTGGATTTTTTTTTACGTTTGTAACGTCTAAATAGAGGCAAGTTTCTCTTAGAAAGTCCTCACCGGAGGCATTCCCCTATGTGTTAGGTTGCCGTAAACAAATAAACTAAACCTCTTAATCATCATCGATTCTTTAAACCCACCTCCTCTTTTCTATATTCGCACCTTCCTGATACTAGAATCATACGCGATTCCTCTTTCGTCTAGTATATTTATACAATACAATTTTAAACTTTTCGTGCAATTTCAGGTGCTGAAAGGTTTCCCTGAGTGTCTTCAAGCAGACATTTGTCTCCATCTGAATCGCAATCTGCTCAATCAGTATCCTGCCTTTAAAGGTGCAAGCCCTGGATGTTTGCGTGCGTTATCAATGAAATTCAAAACAACTCACGCGCCTCCTGGTGACACATTGGTGCATCGTGGGGATGTCCTGACAGCTCTTTACTTCATTTCTCGAGGAACGATCGAAATTTTGAAGGAAGACATTGTTATGGCTATTTTAGGTAAGCGATTATTACTACCCAATTTCCTCGCCACACTCGTTCGACGACCAATAGTATAATTGTTTTTCAGGTAAAGACGATATATTTGGAGAAAATCCCTGTATGTTTCCTACAGTGGGCAAGTCCAGCTGTAACGTACGTGCCTTGACATACTGTGACCTACATAAAATATTGCGAGAAGATTTACTAGACGTGTTGGACATGTACCCAGAATTTTATGATTCATTTTCGCACAATTTAGAAATTACATTCAATTTAAGAGATGTAAGTATTTAAACCAGGTAATTTTTTTTTAAATTAATGCAGTATTATTTAAGTAAACACCATGAAATAGTCAATGCATTCAGGATTTCAATAATTAAAGTTACCTTATTCAGAGCACTCTGTAGCCATAAATAATAAGTGGTTAATGTAGAAGGTATGGTTGCTGTATGTACAAATTCTGCGTGTAGCGTCCTTGTAATCCAAAAAATAATTGTTAAATTGTTTTAAATAAACCGTAACGTTTTCCTAATTGCTGTTTGGTCGTCTACCAAGAATTATTTTTTGGATTACAAGTACGCTACACGCAGAATGGGGCACACGTTGTTCGGGTGTGAAAATTCCTTATATCAGAAAACAACGTCTGCAGAAGGCATGCCCTTGCAGAACGAATGCGTTTTCCCTCTTTCGTTCCCAATACTTTCCTGTAAAGCGCCGCCTAGCGGAAGTTTATTGAACTAACTTTTTTCAAACAAGAAACTTTTTTCTTGCAAAACCCTTTGCCTAGTCTGTATGCATATTTTGGTGTCGACCCGCTTATTGTTTACAGTTACAATGATATGAATGTGTTAGCTTTAATTATGGCCATCCTATACATTTATTAGGGCCTCAAAACAGGCAAAACACTCCATTAGTATGACACCAAAAGGAGTTTTTTTTTAAATAAGAAAACAGGGATGTATGTGCTACATTTATTGTAAAAAAATATACATCTCGGATACATAACATATAGTGCAAAATAAATCTTCCTGTACAGTACTTTATAAAAAAGATACATACAGATCTTCTGATCAGAGGAACCATAAATTCGAAGATTTATGGTTAGAAATGCGTAGATCTGGGATAGGAACGTACAAATTTCCAATTTTTTTCCCTTCAAAACATACCGGAATTTATTAAATTTATTATAGAATAATACATAAAATCCATTAATTTATTGATACTGATAAATCTTTCAGGAGGAACAAGCGGGAGTTGATCCAGAATTATTTCGTAGTAAAACGATATATAGGCAACCAATTAGTTCTCCAGAAGATGGTATATAAAGAGAAACGTATCTTGGTGTTTTCGTGTATTTAATATACTTAAAATATTATTTTATTTTTATTTTTTGCATTTCTAGAAGATCCTAGAATACACGCTTATCAATATCCACGTCCAAGAAGGAAAAGAAGAAGAATAAAAGTACCTTCTACAGATGTTAGTCCTGGTTTCAGTGAAGACGAAGATGACGAAAGGAGGTGTAGTGGTACAGGTATATTAGAATTTTCGCCAGATAAAGCTGGCAGAGACGTCACACCAGCCAATTTAGAATTTGGAAGCCGCGTAGAAGATAAATTACAAACAACAGGTCCTCTACAATCACTCACAGGTATTGTTCTTTCCTGTATTATGTATATATATATAATATAGATAGACCTTTAATATAGTAAAGTGAGGATGCTGTTAGGGAAATTTAAGGCGAGCAGATTAAAAGTAATATTTTTACACTCCTCTAAGCTTTCTGCATGATAAATGTGTGTCTCTAGAAGCTCCAAATGTGTGAATTAATACGTAAACACCCTTAGGAAGGTCTGAACGGGTTTTCTAAACACGTATTGACAATGGATAACACGGTTAAATTTCTCAACACAGTCGATATTCACTTCAATATATTATTTATTCGGCCAGATATAATAATTCTCCTTGTCAAAAATACAAGATGGATTAGGAAATTCGCAGAGATTGATAGGGAACATCAATAAAGAATGGCATTACTTAACCAAGGATTGGGAATGATTTATGAAAGCCATCTTCGACAGAAACCCCTAAATTGAGACATGCAACAAGACTTTGTTTCCCTAAATATTGATACAATTAATAAATTTCATAATTAGTGCAGGACTTAATGATGTTTTAAATGTCACTATACAAAGCCTGTAAGTGATACATGCACAATTATGGAATGCACTATTGCTTCTTTACTGATACGAGGGGGTTGATTACTTATGGCCTTCTGCACTAATTTGCATTTCAAGTTAATGATTTCAAACTCGTTTGTCTATTGTTCTTAGTTAGAAGTTAAAAACTCTTAGTTTAAATGTTGCAAAGTATTGTTCTTAAAGTGTTTACTCACACTTCTACTTTAAGAACCATACTGTGAAAGTTTTATACTCATTTAAATAGTTTATAAAGCAGAAGCAAAGGAGGAAACAATTTTTACAACAAGCAAAATTAAATAATTGATTCACCAGTTTGAAAAGTAATCTAAAATCTTATATGAAATTTCAAAAAAGAGAGAGAAATTTTCAAAAAATTTGAAAGTGATAGCAGTTATCTAACTGATGATATCACAAAAGAAGATTTTTATTGGAATATTTTTAGAGATTAACACTCCTTTTTATAGAAAACTTAAAGAAAAAATATGCAAAAAAATTGTTTTTGAATGACCTTTCATTTTGGAAAATTTAGAATGAATTTTTAGAAAAAGATAACAAATTCAAGTCTAGAAAACATAATTAATCATATAAATCTCACCAAATCTGAGAAATTAACAGAAGAAAACAATACAATACCCAAATAATCTAAATCAATAAAAAGCTTACTAAAAACTCAAATTTGGAGTAAAATTTCCTCACAAATCAAGTTTATTATTCATCACACACATCAAAGAATTCTATAAATACTTGAATCTTTTAAAATGAAATAGTTATTAAGTGCATTACAGATAATATCAGATAATTAGTCGGAGTGGACATGAACATAATCAATAATGCACAAGCAGCTACATGGCCAGAACAGTTCTAGTCATCTGATAAGTTCTATCAATAGATGCAAGGTTACCTACTACGGTACGTATCATGTAGAAAGTAACCATTACCGGCATAAATTATAAATTTGATGAAAGTAATTGCTTATATAATCCTGATGGAGGGAGAATTACATAAGTATATATGCTTAAACCCACTTCCAGCAATGTCAAAGGTCATATAGAAGCATATATTTCATACTAAAGTATCCGTCGTCGACATAAGATACGAATTAAATTGCTTGCCAGATCTTTGTGAAGGAGGAATTACATAAGTATATAAGTTTATAACCCAAAAGAGGCATAATTTTCATCGTTAGAGTGAACAATAATATATGAGAGTGTATATTATGCAGAAAGTGCCAATTATCTGCATAAGACATGAGTTCCATCAAGATAATTGCTTATAAAATCCACATAGAGAAGGAATTACACAAGTTTATACCCTTATAGTCACATCAAAGCAGTGTCAAAAATCATGCAGAGCTATAACTTTCATCATTACAGTAGTATAAAGTAGAAATTAATATATGGAATGATCTATATGAAATATATATTATATAGTAAGGTATCTATTACTGGTATAATAAACATAAATTTGGTTAAACTGCTGCCTACAAAATGCAGTGAAAGAAGTAAGGTATATACTTATAGTCACCCGAAGAAGAAGAAGTATAATTTTCATCATTAGAGGGGCAACAAAGTGGCAATTTTCTTAAAGAAAGTCTATAAAATGTCGAACGAATGAATGCAAACAATTGGAGAATTGACTTTTGAAAGGCTGAAAATATTCGAGTTATTAACGTCGCCGCCTTTTTTAAAATTCCAAATTGGAATATCAATAGAATTAATTAAAGTTCTGAAGACGGAGAGGAAATATTCGGATAATTTTAGAAAAAAACAAAAGAAATTTAATTTTTTCATCATAAAATTTTTATGAGAATTAAATTCTTTTTTAAAAAAGAGGATTAAATTAAAATTTGAATAAGTCAAAATTAAATTAAACAAGTTTAGAAAACTAAAGGTGCGTTTCTTCGGCCAGTTAAAAGGTCATTAGAAGAATGAAAATTGCAAAAAATAAGTCTTGAATTCTCTTTTTTAATATAAAAATTTCACTTTTCTTAATTGATTTTTAGGGGGGGAAGAATTTTTAGAATTAAATTAATAAGATACTTAATTTTAACAGCTTTTAACCAGATTGAGAAATTCTATCCAAACATTCTCTAATTTATATGTCACTTAAGTCTATTTTCTTCAGTAAATTATTAAAATTAAAGCTTTTATGATTATTATTATTATTTTTTTTTTTCATATTAAAAATTCTTTAAAATTGAATTTTACCTTATTTTTTAACTAATCTTTTGCTATAATTTCATTTTAATCTTCCTTTTTTTTTAATGCAATATCTATAATTATAAACCAAGCTTGTTTCCTTTAACAACTCTAATTCCTAATTACATATATTAAATTAATATAAATATTTTAATTATTATTAATAAAAAAAAATGTTAAATTCTTATTTATTAAGCAACACACTTGCACAGTTTCATTTCTTTCACAGTTAAGTCACATTCACTAGTAATTTCATTGCTTCTTTACACTTCTTCTCAATGTAAATCTGCATATAACTTGCAAGAATATCATTAAAATTAACTGCTAAGCTGGTTTTAAGGCAGTTTCTTAGTAAATTTAATGATTAAACACAAAACTGAAAAACTATGTTTTTAATTAAAGGACTGTAAGCAATTAATTTCTGCTTGTTAAACAATGCTAGCAGCTAAATTAACATGCAGTATTGAGCATATTCGACCATTAAATCAATAAAGAAACTGTAATAATAGATTAAAAGCATGCTAAAGGCTTCAGATAGATGCAACTTGAAAAAACTATTAGGCTGCTTAAGCTGAAATCCAGTAGTTAAAAAGGTGCCAGGAGCTTATAATATAGTTCTACAGAGCTTAAAATTCTCTAAAAATGCTAAAATCTTGGCATACCTAAGCTTAAAATCAGAGAAAATTAAGCAAAATGGCTATCAGACAAGCAAAAAGATTGTTTTTTTTTTATTTTTTTTTTACACACCCACACAGATATTTAAGTAAAATCTTATAAAGTATATTACTTTTTGAGGGTTTGTAACAGGCTAAATTGGTCTTTAATAACGATTAACAGGATTTTTCAACAGTTTAAAACGAAGTTTATCAGATCTGAAAATGTCCAAAACTGAAGTGAGAACTGGTAAGCTTATCCTATTTGTGTTTGTGCTTTATATATGTATGTTATTTTGCATGATTTTGCATATTTTATGTTAGTTTTAGTTAATTAAAAACAAGCTTGGAGTTTTGTGATTATTTTGCAGAAACATTTAAAAAAAAAAATAGTAGTGAATGTTTTTGTGAGATTTTCACCCACTGAAAATCTTACAACAGTAGTTTTAGTGAAGAATTGTATTAATAATTCAACACTTCTATTCAATTTCAGGGAGTTGATGGATCTGCCTTTTTTCCCCCTTCTTTAAGTTAATAAAATATTCATATAAGACTATAAATTTTTTAAATAATAAATTTTTAAACATTTTTCTGGATTTTTTTTTTCATAAAATGTTAATTTTTCAGAAGTGCAAACTCTCTTCAAAATTTCATTAAAAAAAGTAAACCAATTTAGACTAGTTACAAGAGAAAAAAATGCGCAATTATTCATGTTTTTTAGGTGTGTTTAGTGTTCTAATTAATGCTAAATGTGCTTTTTTGTAGGTGCTTTAACTACAATAACTAATGTGACGACGGCCATCGCTGGTCCTTTAATAGAAAAGGAAGAAAAGGAAGAGACTCATTCACCGTCCTGCGAACTTAAGGAACGTACACCGTTGTTAGATTCGGTGGAACCAAGTACGTTACTTTATTACGTCACATTACGGGGTGGCTTCGAAGTCCCGTTACTCCCATACATTCAAATTGGGATCGTCAATGACATCATAAAAAAGCATCCTGTAGCATTCAAGATACGATCCTGTTAATCAATTTGGCATAACGGGACTTTGTGGCCCTTTATAAGAAATTATACCTAATTTCTTATAAATTAATGCTCTACAACAAAGTAGACATTTCCACGTAAAAAATATACAAAAATTGTATTCGATTAGAATGGCAATTTTTTTTTTTATTTTGCTCGACTTCTAAGCACGTTTATGCCCATTGAAATAGTTACAACACTTCAAAATGTATAGTGTAGTTTAGTGGGAGACACGAAAACCCTTACAATAATACTAGTAATAATAAATAGAGACTGGAACGATGATAAGACTCAAAATTTCCACCATAAAAAGTAAATTTCGCTTAGTGTAACACAGAAATACACTTAAAGAAACATAAAGTATACCCTCGATTAGTCGGTCTTTCGCCTTATCCGCTGCTAAGCTTTTTTCTGAATTTTCAAAAATGCTTCGACTGAAAATTCTGAGCACAAGTATTTTACTCAGCTTCCAATTTCCTTTCTATTTATAAAGAGATATTCACTGGGAAACTTTTTATTATAGCGTTAATATACGCGATTTAAATAACTTGCATGCTTTATATATTTACCTATCCCATCCTAAACCTCTAAGTTCCACCCCTCTTAATTTAAGCTCCAGCAATTTTGTGTCTTGAGTTCGGTCAATAAATGTACATTTTAATTGCCATTGTGTTTGTCACCCTAACCAATCTCTACCTCCTAAAAGACCCCAGCAACACACCTAGTAATTTAATAGTCACTTGAACGTCACTGGTAACTTGAATATTTTGAAAACGATTGTTGACCGTGTTCGATCGTTCTTGACCATTGTATTTCATATATGCTCGATTAAGTAAGGAAATTTATATTCCTTTTACATTTAAATTCTATCATTTAAGTTTATCCTTAGTATCCTGGCAAATACTGCTAAACAATTGTGAATTTTCTGACTAGAAAATCGAAATCATCTTCTTCTTAGTCGCCATGTTTGATAATATGACGTCGGCGTTTCGGTACAACTTATTGGCTCCGTTATACAAACAACCGCTCCGATTGTCTACTGTTATCAGCTTATTTTTATAACGAAGGCTTTAAAATTTAAGCGCATACTTTTGTTAAACGGACGGCGCCATTTTCTTTTGTATTTATATCAATTCTTTTCGGTATATAAAGCAGTAGATACATTTATAATTATTTTTATTTTCCAGTATCGGGTGCCGGTTCGCCAGTATCTGTCAAAGAGAGTGCGAGTCCTAAAAAGAGCGAACAGGTATCGAGTTCTGTGTCACATCCAGTGACTGAAGGTCAAAGGTCTAGGTCAGGTCCAAGTCGTTTTACCTCCACCACTAGCAGTTCTGCGGTCAGGACATCCAGCAGTGGAGGTCCAAAGTCCAGTTCCAGTATGACCATCCCTTTGTCAGTTAGTTCTAGTAATGTGGCCAGTCCAGGTGAAGACGCTTCTTTCCACCCGCCTTATTCTGAAAGACAAGATCCTTACTCGGTCGAAGCTAGGATAGATAGTCTCAGCAGGTAAGTCCTCCTCTTATCCTTTTGCAAAATATGTGAAAAACATAAAGGGGAAGTCGATTCGGATTAGGGTTTCTGAAACGGGATCCCGGTTGTTTTTTTAACCCGGGAAATTTTTCTTATCCCGGGAAATCCCGCAAATTTCTTAAAAATTCACTTTTTTCTTATTTTGTGTTAAGGTTGAGGAGTTTTGCAAATAGAAAGCATAATTAACTCATTCACTGCCAGAATACATTTGTATTTATTAATTTTAAACCTACCTATTAGTTTTTTTAAATTTTTGCTCGTTATAGCATGTCACAAATGGTCAATAATCAATATATAGCTTATTTGTGGCATGACTATAAAAATTCTTTACTTGTCGGAACCTGTAATATCTGGAATAATTGTGCTTACGCTGTCTTGAGTTTTAACCATGCCCAGTAGCTTCAATAAATGCCTGACGCCAGATTGTGCAAATTGGGCAAGGATACAAACGAGTACAAAGTCTGCAAGTATGAAGTTTTTCTTCATAAACCTGATTATTAAAGCCAAATGAATTGCCGAATTATCGAGCTCTAAGCTTGATGCCGCTATTAAAGCAGCCAAGGTAGACAAATCAAGAATACTAGAGAGCGAAAGAAGTACTACAATCTCGAAAACGAACTCGAAAGCTTCCAGGCTACAGGTGAAAAAACACATAATATCTGTCTTCTCTTAAATGCATTAAACACTATTCCAATCACATCAATTGAATCGGAAAGGGCATTCTCGGTGGCAAGACTTTTCATTACTAAAATAAGAATTAGAGTGAGTTATCGGAGTATTGACCATCTTTGCTTTTTAAAATCTTATAAAAGTTTGCAATATTTTGTATTATATTTTATTTAAAAAACGAAAATTACCTTCTAAATTAGAAGTTCATTTTTTTAATTTTTAACTCAATTCAAAACATTTTTTTTGTTGTTGTTGTATGCAGTTTCCAGCAAACTTTAATTAATTTTTTTCTATTTGTGAAAATTTCTACGTTATTTAAAGGTAATTTTTATTATAGGCCTATAGACCTTACACAGCATTATTAATATGATTTTGGAGGTTACAGAACTTTAAAATTACTTTAAAAAATGGAAAATAATTATATCATTTGATTTCAAGATATTTTGTATACCTTAAAAATAATTAATTCTATCCCGGGATTTCCCGGGATCCCGGGAAACAGTTCACTTTTATCCCGGGATCCCGGGACAAGCAAAATACCGGGAAATGAGAAACCCTAATTCGGATCATCGAACTGACAAAATTGGCACACCACTTCCTGTTCATTCTTACTCTACTTTCCTCCTCTTAGCGCGATTACGGCATTTCTTCAGGTAAATTTAGGTTTCTCTGAAACAGATACTTACTTCGGGTTTTCAACCTACAATTACTATTTAGTTATTGTATAAGCCACAGGTAGCCCTCGATATACGGGACTTATTCGTTACATCGAGTAAATGTATCAATAGGATACAATGAATATTTCGATTCAAAGTACCAAACGATTATAGTACCTGTCGTTATTTAGAAACGACATGAAGAATAAACCATTGCGATAACACTTATAAATACTGTATGCTTAAATTTCTATTTTATTGTCGAGTTACATTCATAAGAATTCAAAATACATCTCTATTTCTTATTGGCAACGGGGATATAACAGAGAAAACACTAGAATATCCTCACTTGTTTTGCAATAAACATAGATAAAATATAAGTGAGATTTCATCACGTTCCGCATCTAAACCGAATAGTATTTTTAAAAAAGGCGTTAATTTCGGCGAATGTGTCTTCGAATGTAAAATTATTATAAAAAAACGAACGTAAACAGTATTTCTCTTTTGGAAATCCCATATTACGGATGAAATACTTTCTCTGTCATGTCAACCAGAAGAAAAAATATCATACGACAAGCATTTTATCAAGACTTAAGAAACAGAAATCCGGAGAGAGGATTTCTGTTTATTACTAAATCAATAAAATTCCAATATAATAGACTCTAAACTACAAGGATTTTCGCAGAAAGCGAGTACACCGACTCTCCACACGGGAAGATTTTCTGCTGCAATATATGATTTGTCATAAAAAAAAAAAAATAAATATTTCTTTCGCTGCTTTCAATTGGGAGATAATCGAGTGACGAAACACGAAATTTTACTGACGTAATTTGTCTTTACAGTCTGATTACACGCGTATTATAATTTTCTCGTGTTCTTCCAGACGTCATCGCACGTGATGTCCATTGAAAGTTAACGTGGAGACACTCTAAAAACACTTAAATCGCTTTGAGGCAATATATTTATTGCTTATTATGTTATAAATAGTAATTTGCATACTTCTACTAAATTTAGGGAAATGATACGGAGGAAATGCTGTTTATTAACAGTAAGGGAAGAGTAATTTGGCCTTAAAAGAGGTGGACTTAATTCAAAAACTTACACTAGTAGAATTATGCGCATTTATATGGAAGCCCTTCTAGATTTAATACTGCAAATCAGATTGCAGCTAAGAAATTATATGTTCCAAGAGTATAGGAAGAGGAAATCAACGTACGAAATTTCGGCATTTAATAATTTTTTCGGAGATCCAAATAAACAGTCTGCTCTCTCGCTCGATATTTTAGAATCTGGAGATGACCTTGACCTAATTTTCGAGTCACGGGATCGTTAACATTTTAAATTGGAACGAATTTTCTTTTTCCCCACTACCGGTTTTGCATGAAACAATTGTCGAATCTAAGAGGGAGGAGGAATATTATTACCGAGAACGACACGCGACTAATGTGAAGCAGTAAATTAATTCCCCGTTAACGAGAATTTTGATCGAAGATTTTCTGTTTATTTCGCTGCATGGTCATTTCCAACGAGTTCGAAGTGTGAGGTGGTGCCTCGTATAATATTTCACAATTTCAATTATCGAAAATTAAATGGAAATCTTAGTGCCCATTGGCCAATTCAGCACCACGTGTTAAGTGCAGAGCGACTTCATTGACGGATTCGTCTTGTTTGACGTGTATTGCGGCAAGTGATAGTAGTACTTCCGGCATATTTCGCCCCATTACGCGCCTGGACGTGTAATTTAGCCATTCGGCCCGATATTAATAAGTTATAATTTGCAGGCAGATAGAAAACATAGAAAATCGACTGACGGCGGATCTTCACGCCATCATGCAAGTGTTGAGTCAACTGTTCGAAAGCAACCAACCTCTCCCCTTATGCTCTCATTTGCCAATGGACTCGACGTCGTCGTCCTCGACGGATCTGCCTTTCGACGGGCCCGCCAGGCCGGTATCGGTACAACCGTCCGCGGCAGACGGTGTCAGAACGCGCCTGTACCGCCGGGCCATCAGTCTGCAAGGTGCACCCCTAAGTTCCGAAGGAAGTACTTTCAGATCCGCTTCAAGGAGTTTGGATATAAACGGGTAAGGAGGAAGCGTCGCTCTTTACCACCCATCAGGTAAGCACCCATTTTACTGAAATCCAAAAAAACCAAACTATTTGTGATTTCTAGTAGGACGGGTACGCAGGAGGAGTACAGTATTTCCTTACGAGAAACTAACAGACCTGAAATTATCCTTCCTCACTCGACTACAGTCCCTCCAACGCCCCTTGCCGAACATCCCCATGATCCTATACGCAGCATGTCCCAACCCGCAGATCTTTCACAGGTACCACCACCGAAATTACTACTGTAGAAATGACTAATTCGACATTATATGGCACTGATTGCACTCGATAATGAGGAATGGAGTTCGGGTCAATGGACAAATATTAAAAGAAACCAACGAAGTCGAGAATTTTGTATTGTTTTGGGATTAGGTACATGGCAACCCGGAAGAAGAGGGCACGTGCTACGATGTACAGTACGGGCGCAGCTGATGGCCTCCCGGTTTAAGTAAGGCGCTAGATAACCCAGGTATGCTCATCCGCCATGTTGGTCCTTAGAAAGCTGACGACTCTCGTAGAAGTTCAATAGAAGAGACACGAAAATAATCATAAATTCAACTGTATCTTAAGATTTTGCAAGGTCGAAATGATAAACTTTGCCAAAATTTAGTTCAACTAGTTATAAAATACAGCTAAATTTAAAAATCTTGGAATATGACGTCAAAAGGACCAATATGGCTGCACACGTGACGGAAGCGTATGAGCATACCTGGGTAATCTAGCGCCTTAGTTTTAAGGGGGTGGAAATTCCGTGCGTGAATAATGTCGCCTTAGTCATTTCGGCGCGGAATTACGGTTTGCCAGTAGGAAACATGAAGGCCCAAATTTTGAATTTTGCAGTACCAGCCGAGATACAGGAATAGCAGGTATGGAAAGTACTCATCGGATGTAACCGAAACTCGCTTCACCAAACGGGAAGATTCGAGAGAGAAGAAGAGTGACTCTCTGTCGCCATTGGGTGGCACGAGAACGTCGTCGACCAAGGAGACGGACATCAGTGCCTCTACGGATGGCGGAAAGAGCTGCAAAGAGGAAACAAGCAAACGCTCGCAGGGAAGAGATTCCAAGACGTCTGATGTTTAAAAAAATACACATGTACAGTTGGTGCCTGCATTTTATTTTTATATACAATACCGATGGAAGAATACAATGACCGACATCCGGACATTCTCGATTAAAATAAGCAACGTGTGTTTGTGTGTTTGTTTGTTTGCGTGGAGTCAAATGTTCGGGAGTACGGAAGAGAGAGAGAGAGAGAGAGAAAGAACGAAAGAGAGAGAGAGATTGGATGAATTTTTACATTCCTAAAACAATTATTTTTTCCAGTTGGTTTTTATGCATGTGTTTAAATCCATTCCTTACGCTTAACTGTGACGTAAAAAAATAATGCATCAGAGATTTTTTTTAAATATTGGAATGGCTAAAGGAACATTGCAGCTAAGATTGTTTTATGCAAATGTTATGTATGTGTCAAATTTTACTTTTTTAACATGTACATAATTTTTCTTGTGATAGATCCACACAGTCTGAACATATATCTGTATTTATACAGTATATATATATATATATATACTTACATATATACAGAGTTTGTACAGTTTTAATGTCTTGGAAATCGTTCTAATCTTTAAGGAAAACAAAAACCGTCGAGAAAAATATTAAAAAATATATTGTGAATGCTTAAAAAAACACACAAAAAAGAAAGTTTTGTTTGCTCTTGTCAGAATTCTGCTCTTATTGTTACAATGGTAAATTGCAAGTTTTAATATTGTTTCTTGTTTTATGTTTATCAAGTGCCTATCAGTCGAACCAGATGTCAAAATATAATATAAGATATATATAACATATATATATTGTGTGTAAGAGGCGCTGAACACGTGGAGTGGCTTTGTGCCATACTTGTTACGGTCATTGAGTACTCAGGGAGATTGAACAAAAACCAAAATATGACACCAAAAAATTAAAAAAATATATATATAGAAGAAAATTATTTAAAAAAAAAGCTATATAAATGAATTAGGTATCAATATGTATATATTGTATGTGTACATGTACGGATAGGTACATCTGTGTATGCTATTCACATCTGCACAAAAAAACAAAAATGTTATAGAGTTAGAGCTTCTGGAATTTTCAAAAAAAGAAAAAGAAAAAATTGAAGCTGAAAATTTCCTTTCTGGCCAATCAAAGAAACTGATTTTTTAAAAGAGAGCAAATTCACAAAATAGGAAAACAAGAAAATAATAATAATAATAATATAAAGCAAAACAGAAATTTCTAGCCATAGAATAGAGGAAAACAAAACAATAAGTAGAACCTTGTTTCTGAAATTACTAAATGTTGCATACATAATTTTTGTACTAAAACCCCAACAAACAGCATAATAATAATACTAAATAATAATAATAATTCCTGCAAATTTATATTTATTATTTATTCGAAACTATCCATTTATTAAGTGTATATAATGTATATAAATCTTTTTAATATTTTCAGATTATTTATTAAATCCTAAAGAGAAATAATGTAAAGTATTTATTAATCCTTTTATTAAGTTATCCCGTAATTTTCGAGGGAGGATTTGGGCCCTCGGATCTAGGATCTTCGATCTAGACATAAACACGTGCACGTTAAAGGGGCTGTCGTTTCGAATTGTTCCAAAGATTTTTTTGTGGATAGAACTTTATAAAAAAGAAGACAAATTAATATTATTATTAATAATATATATTGATAAGCTGCCTTGAATTAATTGAATTACGTTTAGTACAAATGCGAAAGGGCGTAAGACGTTTCTGTTGATCCTTGCACTGATACGCTTTTTATAGTCGAATTTGGGGGACGGGTGCCCGTGTGTATATATAAACAGAGGAGGATTTTAAGCACGTGATAAAAAAAGACCCCCCCAAAAATAAAGAGAGCGTTTCTCGAGGCCTGCATATATACATATATAAATAAATATAAAAATGTTATTATCCAAATTCCATCCGTTAATGGTGTAGTAAAACAAAACAAGAAGGTAAATCTACCTGTATCTTACCTGTTTCTGCCTTTTTTTCTGTTTAGCTTTTGGCACTTAAGAAATTAAAAAAAAATAATAAAAATAAAAAAAATATCTTGAAATTTTTCTTGCAAAATGTAGTTAACAAAACAGCACTTTATTCTATAATGAATGTACATAGATTCTTTCGGAAAACGTTTTTATACAACTTGTTATATATTCTATTTTACACATTTTTTGTACAGATAGTACTTGATTTTAGAGCTAAGAGCATTAAATGAAAAAAATAAATAAATAAAATAAAAAACCATTGTCAATATTTGCAATTTATCGGGATCTCGATATTTTAAATTTGGTTTATCGAATACGATTTAGCTATGTTTAAGTTGGATAATATAATTTATTATTTCAATATGTGACACGGTTATGTAAAATAAATAAAAGTTACCTATGCAATGTTTTGTTTGTGCTTACTGATCACCAATATTTTTTTCTTCTGCACTCTGCTTAAAATTTACACACAAAATCTTGTGAGGTGTTGTGAGATATTACGACTCGAAATGTGAGAAGCTGGAAATATAATAATGCATTCCGCAAGGAATTTCTATTGATTTAAAATCGTACAAGAGTTCGCCATTTTTGAATAAATACTTTTATTCAGGAATAACTGATTTCCTCTTTTTTCTCAAAAACATTATTTGTTTAAATTAAACATAAACTGCTTTATTGAAGTCAAAACATTTAAAACATAACACAATGTCCTTAGTTAATATTACAGCATAAATTTTTAGGGAATCAAAATGCCAAAAATTGCTCTGTTTCTATCTTGCCTGAAAGCAAAAAAAAAAAATATCTGTTTCTTGCTTGTTAAAAAAAGTCCTTAGCAAGAGATCAGAGTTTTCTTTCTATTTAAATAAGGTGCCAAGTTTCATTTGTTTTCTGAAACATTCTTACTAGTTAGTAATGACACAGCAGAGGGAGATTAAGGAAAAACTATACAAATTTTCCAAAAATAATCATTTCAATAGAAGGAAAGAAATAAAATTGGTTTTAAAAAATTCAGTTTTAAAATATAATTAGCCTGTTGATACAAATTTCTCTGCTCTAGGACATCCTACTGCATTTAAATTTATCTTTTAGTTCCAATGGCTACTACTATCCACATTAGTTTTGGACTTTTCGGGTTCGTCATTATGAAATAGAAACAAAACCCAACCACAAAACTAACAGAAAATTTTAAAACAACTTCCCGAGAAATTCAGTTTACTATTTTAAATTCGACACAACAGTATGTTTTACACAAACTTTTGAAATGTCTGAGTGTATTCCCTTCGTAACATGGTAGAATCTTGCCAATTCGGCGCTTGGCTTCTCCCGCACCGGCCAGTTTTTAACATTGCCAGATTAACAAGATTCTATTCCAATTTTCTGTTTACGGTAGTTCGATGATTAATTTTAAATATTGAAGTTATATTCTGCTAGCAGAGTATGGTTGTGAGGATATATGAAAGATTGTGTCTATAGAGGAGGCATATGAACTCTGCCTGAATTGAAAGCAAGCATAATACACCATATTGCTGCAATTTCTCAATAAATCTATAGGGCTACTGTTGAACACGCTGTAAGGCGCTTTGAATATGATTGATGCAAATGGATTGCACATTGAACAAATTTCGTGAATAAAAACCTTTTGCATATTTCCATTTTGTTTCTCTTGTTCTTCATGCGCCATTTTTTCACCTAGTGGTAGAAATTTGAACTAATTATTTTTTTGCATTTTCCTTTTCCCCATGGTTCATATAACATATATACCAAGTTTCATCAAAATATGTCAACAAGAATGGTCTCTATACAGATCTGAGTAGGGCAACTTTAATTATAACCACCCTGTACATTATATTTTAATTTAGAATAATATAAAAATACAAATATTCAATTGTAAAGTTAATTTTTAAAATATCCAATTCCTAGAGAAACAAAGTGTATATATTTAAGTCTAATTAATTTAATACCATTTAGTAGGTCCTGTAAAAGGAAGAAATATGCAAGAAACAAAGCAAAACAAAAGGAAAATTGAATAAAGTAAGAGGAGACAAAGCAAAATATTTGTTGACAAAGTTTATTTGCGGGGAGTCACTAAGTTTAGAACTTAAATTTTATTTTTATTGTTAGCTGTTTTGCACAAACACTTGCCAACTTCAATAATAGGAAAATAGTAATAATGAAAATACTCTGTGTAATTTTAAGGTAACACTTTAATTTAAGTTACTTAATTTCATTTTTTCAGCGCTGTTGCTAATTAATGTGTGTGAAAGATAAACAACATATGATAAATTTATAAAGTTTGAAATGATGAGATAAATAATTTTTTTTTAGAATACAGAGAGATTAGAAAAGCCAAGAAAATAATTTACATTCTATAATGTGCCAGTACCTTTATTATGTACACCATAAGGAAAAAAGTAAGCATTACTACTAAAGTTCTGATTGAGTATAGTATGAAAGTAGAAATTTCTCTCTCTTTTTATTCTAATACACATTGTACTTTGACTAAACTACACTCACTGGCCAATGAATTAGAAACCCCATGCATATTAAGTAAATGTAATTTTCCAGCTTATATGCAAAACACTTGAGTCATGTGAGTTACCACTTGTTCATAAACTCCTACTTATGAATGCTGTTGGTTAGTATGGTCATTAAGTGTATGAAAATGGGAAAAGCGAAGGACTTGATGGAGTTTCAAAAAAAAAAAAAAGCTGATTGTGGATGCCTTTCTTGCTGGAGCCATGATATCAAGAATTGTAGAGCTGACTGGTTTCTTCAAAGATGAAATATCATGAGTGTTCAGTCAGTGAAAAAGTAACCCACAGTTGATGTCTAAAAGAAGTAACTGTGGCTCCAAAACAGTTAATCAGTAATGAGATAGACATTGTCTAAAAAAGCTAGTGCAGAAAAAAAGGATATCCTCTCTGCAGCAACTGACAGACTACACAAACTATGTGCAGGAAACTGAAAAACCACTGATTTCTGCAAAGAATCAGAATGTTCATCTACAGTGGTACCAAGAGCACCATGATTGGACATCTGAGAACTGGAAAAAAGTAATGTGGTCAGACAAATCATGGTACACCTTATTCTGTACTGACAGTAGAGACAGAGGGTTTGGAGGTAGACCCATGAAACAATGGACCCTGCTTACCTCATTAACACAACTCAAGGTTCTGGTAGGGTGTTATGGTATGGGGCATGTTCTGTTGGGAGGAAACTGGTCTGCTGATATTCCTGGAATGTTGGGTGACTTCCAACGAGTACCTGAACATTATTGCCAATCAAGTTCATCCTGCAACATTGGATTTTTTTTTCTTGCATGTGATGGTTCTTTCTTTGATGACAATGCTACTGTCCATTGCACAAGAATTGTTCAGCAAGTGGTTCACAACCCACCCTGGCCACCATAGAGCCCAGATCTTAACTCCATTGATAATGTATGGGACATGTTAGAATGACAGACCTGCCAGCAAAGTCCACTTCTGTCAAATCTATGCAAACTAAAGGAAAGTCTAGTGAATGCATGGTGTGCATTGGACTTACAAGCACTTCAGCACCTTGTAGAATCCATACCAAATTGAATAAATGATGTAATTCAAGCTAGAGGTGGTCCAATAAAATACTAAATTGCTGTTTCTAATTCATTGGCCAATGAGTTTAGTTATACTTTTTACATTTTTCACACTGCCCACAGAGCCTTCTTCCAGTCTTCACTGTGGGCTTGGCAGTCCTGCAACAGGTGGAGGAAACTAACCACGCACGAAAAACTCCTGGGATTTTAACTGGGTCTCAGGGAGGTCGACAAATAGTATCTCTGTCCTTATTGTTTTTTAAAGTGTTGAAATATCTTGGCGTTAAAATCTTGTAATGAGATTTGCTAAAGTGTATTAGAAAGCTACCATATTATGGTCACTTTCTAATACACTTTAAGTGACCACCGAATGTGATATCCAAAAGACACACAAATTATCTGCCGTAGAAGATAAAGTAACATTTTCTGTTTTGCCAGTAACAGAGACAAAAGACATAATTAAGCATAATTACTCTTAGTTTTTCCAAGTATTTAAATGAGTATTTAGAATTATAATGGTTCTTGCATCAATTATTTGAAACCTCTTGGAATTCTTGATTCAAGACCAATTTCAGAAACATTTTATGAAGATGTTTCTGAATTATCCTAAAATTCTAAATTCTCGTCCCTCATGGAATTTTATTGCATGCTAAACAAAATGCCTTTGTTAATCTCTTAAAATTATACCCATATAATACAACACAATACAAATTAAACATATAATTGCACAAACTAACTTACATTTAAAAGAATTTTTAAAAAGTTATTATTTTAACACTTTTATTGGTCAGTTTTTAAGATTAAAGGTGGGAGTGGGACTGCCACCACCCTATACATCACCACTACAATGGATTTAACACACATTTGCATGGTTATGTTTATCCAGTTTTGGAGGATGGCAGGGGTGACATCACGCCTCTAAAATGACAATAAAACTTATCATCACGGGTACGTCCTCAAAATTTCTGCCTTCTATTTTAAATTAGTTGACAAAATTCCAGTTGCAGGATCCAAGAACTGGATACAAAGCAAGTAATTTATGTTAAAGTAAAATAAGTTAACAGTATTTAAATAAGAGTGTATAATATTATAAAATATAAAGAAATAGCTAACTTGTATAGAATNCATACCTGGGTAATCTAGCGCCTTAGGTTTAAGGGGGTGGAAATTCCGTGCGTGAATAATGTCGCCTTAGTCATTTCGGCGCGGAATTACGGTTTGCCAGTAGGAAACATGAAGGCCCAAATTTTGAATTTTGCAGTACCAGCCGAGATACAGGAATAGCAGGTATGGAAAGTACTCATCGGATGTAAC
This sequence comes from Centruroides sculpturatus, assembly GCF_000671375.1. NCBI lineage: Eukaryota > Metazoa > Arthropoda > Arachnida > Scorpiones > Buthidae > Centruroides > Centruroides sculpturatus. Next base: position 37,145 of record NW_019385795.1, read on the forward strand.
CGAAACTCGCTTCACCAAACGGGAAGATTCGAGAGAGAAGAAGAGTGACTCTCTGTCGCCATTGGGTGGCACGAGAACGTCGTCGACCAAGGAGACGGACATCAGTGCCTCTACGGATGGCGGAAAGAGCTGCAAAGAGGAAACAAGCAAACGCTCGCAGGGAAGAGATTCCAAGACGTCTGATGTTTAAAAAAATACACATGTACAGTTGGTGCCTGCATTTTATTTTTATATACAATACCGATGGAAGAATACAATGACCGACATCCGGACATTCTCGATTAAAATAAGCAACGTGTGTTTGTGTGTTTGTTTGTTTGCGTGGAGTCAAATGTTCGGGAGTACGGAAGAGAGAGAGAGAGAGAGAGAGAAAGAACGAAAGAGAGAGAGAGAGATTGGATGAATTTTTACATTCCTAAAACAATTATTTTTTCCAGTTGGTTTTTATGCATGTGTTTAAATCCATTCCTTACGCTTAACTGTGACGTAAAAAAATAATGCATCAGAGATTTTTTTTAAATATTGGAATGGCTAAAGGAACATTGCAGCTAAGATTGTTTTATGCAAATGTTATGTATGTGTCAAATTTTACTTTTTTAACATGTACATAATTTTTCTTGTGATAGATCCACACAGTCTGAACATATATCTGTATTTATACAGTATATATATATATATATATATATATATATATATATATACTTACATATATACAGAGTTTGTACAGTTTTAATGTCTTGGAAATCGTTCTAATCTTTAAGGAAAACAAAAACCGTCGAGAAAAATATTAAAAAATATATTGTGAATGCTTAAAAAAACACACAAAAAAGAAAGTTTTGTTTGCTCTTGTCAGAATTCTGCTCTTATTGTTACAATGGTAAATTGCAAGTTTTAATATTGTTTCTTGTTTTATGTTTATCAAGTGCCTATCAGTCGAACCAGATGTCAAAATATAATATAAGATATATATAACATATATATATTGTGTGTAAGAGGCGCTGAACACGTGGAGTGGCTTTGTGCCATACTTGTTACGGTCATTGAGTACTCAGGGAGATTGAACAAAAACCAAAATATGACACCAAAAAATTAAAAAAATATACATTCAAAAATCGATTTTTTAGGATGATTAATTTGCATAAATCACGAAAATTTGACAAGACAGAAGAGCACAGCTATTCATATTTTAAATTATAGAATAGTCCAGCTGCATTATTTTGTGTCGCGCTGCGTAAAACTATCGAACTGCTAAAATAGATTAAAATTCCATCTTCTGACTAAGAACACGTCACCAAAGTTGCGTGGGACCCCATTCTATTAAAACTATAATCAAATTTTCTTAGTATTATTCGATTAATTCCTGAATTGGTAGCTAATGGATGATTCGAGTATTACAATGAACGATGTAGTCACGTCAAATTTCGTTTTTACACTAGAGTAGAATATCTACTGTCGAGGGAAATAAGGAAAATATGTTTCAGATACATCCTCAATGACTTGGAGACTTGTAATATGCTCAACTTTTCCCGTTTAATCTTTGAAAAGTATAGAAAAAATAAGTAATTTTAGTAAACAAAAATTTGGCACTGATTTCGTTAATTACATTATATATACTATCGTATGTATATACATATTTTTTAATAAATAAAGGTTGAAATAACAATTTAGGAACAGTTTTGCCGTGCAGATGATTTTTCTTTTTTTTTTTTTTTTGTCGGAGGATAGGTGATGCGTGTGTGCAATAAATTATGTGTCAAGACCATATGCAAATTTCTCAGTATGTACAATATAATATAGAGGTAGAGCGGTGGGAATGTTGCCGATGCGTTAGAGAGAATTGGTCACGATCCAGTCTTGGTGTCACAAATTGACGCCATCATCTAGTCTGAACTGTTAGTGGAATGGCTATTCATCTTCTCTTGTCATCGTGAGGGACAGGATGCAAATCTCTCGCTGGCTTCTGTTTTGTATATCATTAGTCGNTAAATCCTAAAGAGAAATAATGTAAAGTATTTATTAATCCTTTTATTAAGTTATCCCGTAATTTTCGAGGGAGGATTTGGGCCCTCGGATCTAGGATCTTCGATCTAGACATAAACACGTGCACGTTAAAGGGGCTGTCGTTTCGAATTGTTCCAAAGATTTTTTTGTGGATAGAACTTTATAAAAAGAAGACAAATTAATATTATTATTAATAATATATATTGATAAGCTGCCTTGAATTAATTGAATTACGTTTAGTACAAATGCGAAAGGGCGTAAGACGTTTCTGTTGATCCTTGCACTGATACGCTTTTTATAGTCGAATTTGGGGGACGGGTGCCCGTGTGTATATATAAACAGAGGAGGATTTTAAGCACGTGATAAAAAAAGACCCCCCCAAAAATAAAGAGAGCGTTTCTCGAGGCCTGCATATATACATATATAAATAAATATAAAAATGTTATTATCCAAATTCCATCCGTTAATGGTGTAGTAAAACAAAACAAGAAGGTAAATCTACCTGTATCTTACCTGTTTCTGCCTTTTTTTCTGTTTAGCTTTTGGCACTTAAGAAATTAAAAAAAAATAATAAAAATAAAAAAAATATCTTGAAATTTTTCTTGCAAAATGTAGTTAACAAAACAGCACTTTATTCTATAATGAATGTACATAGATTCTTTCGGAAAACGTTTTTATACAACTTGTTATATATTCTATTTTACACATTTTTTGTACAGATAGTACTTGATTTTAGAGCTAAGAGCATTAAATGAAAAAAATAAATAAATAAAATAAAAAACCATTGTCAATATTTGCAATTTATCGGGATCTCGATATTTTAAATTTGGTTTATCGAATACGATTTAGCTATGTTTAAGTTGGATAATATAATTTATTATTTCAATATGTGACACGGTTATGTAAAATAAATAAAAGTTACCTATGCAATGTTTTGTTTGTGCTTACTGATCACCAATATTTTTTTCTTCTGCACTCTGCTTAAAATTTACACACAAAATCTTGTGAGGTGTTGTGAGATATTACGACTCGAAATGTGAGAAGCTGGAAATATAATAATGCATTCCGCAAGGAATTTCTATTGATTTAAAATCGTACAAGAGTTTGCCATTTTTGAATAAATACTTTTATTCAGGAATAACTGATTTCCTCTTTTTTCTCAAAAACATTATTTGTTTAAATTAAACATAAACTGCTTTATTGAAGTCAAAACATTTAAAACATAACACAATGTCCTTAGTTAATATTACAGCATAAATTTTTAGGGAATCAAAATGCCAAAAATTGCTCTGTTTCTATCTTGCCTGAAAGCAAAAAAAAAAAATATCTGTTTCTTGCTTGTTAAAAAAAGTCCTTAGCAAGAGATCAGAGTTTTCTTTCTATTTAAATAAGGTGCCAAGTTTCATTTGTTTTCTGAAACATTCTTACTAGTTAGTAATGACACAGCAGAGGGAGATTAAGGAAAAACTATACAAATTTTCCAAAAATAATCATTTCAATAGAAGGAAAGAAATAAAATTGGTTTTAAAAAATTCAGTTTTAAAATATAATTAGCCTGTTGATACAAATTTCTCTGCTCTAGGACATCCTACTGCATTTAAATTTATCTTTTAGTTCCAATGGCTACTACTATCCACATTAGTTTTGGACTTTTCGGGTTCGTCATTATGAAATAGAAACAAAACCCAACCACAAAACTAACAGAAAATTTTAAAACAACTTCCCGAGAAATTCAGTTTACTATTTTAAATTCGACACAACAGTATGTTTTACACAAACTTTTGAAATGTCTGAGTGTATTCCCTTCGTAACATGGTAGAATCTTGCCAATTCGGCGCTTGGCTTCTCCCGCACCGGCCAGTTTTTAACATTGCCAGATTAACAAGATTCTATTCCAATTTTCTGTTTACGGTAGTTCGATGATTAATTTTAAATATTGAAGTTATATTCTGCTAGCAGAGTATGGTTGTGAGGATATATGAAAGATTGTGTCTATAGAGGAGGCATATGAACTCTGCCTGAATTGAAAGCAAGCATAATACACCATATTGCTGCAATTTCTCAAGAAATCTATAGGGCTACTGTTGAACACGCTGTAAGGCGCTTTGAATATGATTGATGCAAATGGATTGCACATTGAACAAATTTCGTGAATAAAAACCTTTTGCATATTTCCATTTTGTTTCTCTTGTTCTTCATGCGCCATTTTTTCACCTAGTGGTAGAAATTTGAACTAATTATTTTTTTGCATTTTCCTTTTCCCCATGGTTCATATAACATATATACCAAGTTTCATCAAAATATGTCAACAAGAATGGTCTCTATACAGATCTGAGTAGGGCAACTTTAATTATAACCACCCTGTACATTAATTTACTTAACACACTTAATTTTCAGTAACTGACATCATTAGATTATAGTTTCAACATTACAAAAAACTTTATGAATCAGTGAGGAGCAATCTTTTCTGGATGCACGCCACAGTGAACTCCATATGATAAAATAAATTTGTTTTTTATTGAGTTCCAAGTTTCAATCATGCTGAGTGCCAATATACTTTAACTGCAAGTATGCTAGGTACTAAAATAATATTGGGTTGGCAACTAAGTAATTGCGGATTTTAAATAAGAAGGAAAATTCAAAATTTTTGCTTAAAAATATAACTTTATTCAATTAGGTATTGTCTGTTTTTGTCAATGACCTTTTGCCATCTTTCAGGCAGTGTCATAATTCCATGTTCATAAAACTTAGTTTTTTGCTGGCAAAAATCAGGAATAAAAATTGATTTTACATCATCAGCGTCATTAAAAATTTTACCATTTAAGGAGTTCTGCATGGAACAAAATAAATGATAATCTGAAGGTGCAAGGTCAAGGCTATACAGTGGATGTGACAACACAACCCAACCTAGCTCCAATAATTTTTGGCGAGTGACCAAAGATGTGTGGGGTTTTGCATTATCATGCTGGAAAACAACGCCCTTACAATTTACCAATTGTGGCCTCTTTTCTTCAACTGCATCACTCAGTTTGGCAAGTTGTTGAACGTACACGTTTGAATTAATCATTTGGTTTCTTGGTAAAAGTTCAAAATACAGAATTCCTTTATAATCCCACCAAACTGACAGCATAATCTTTTTTTGGTGAATCTCAGTTTTTGGTGTCGTCTGGGCTGGTTCATCTTGCATCACCCACGATCTTTTCCGATTAACGTTGTTATAAACTATCCACTTTTCGTTGCCAGTAATCAGTCGTTTCAGAAATGGATCATTTTTGTTGCGTTTCAGAAGCGAATTGCAGATGCTACTGCGTTGCATCAAATGAATTTCCTTAAACTGATGAGGGACCAATAAATCCAGTTTCTTGACATAGCCAAGCTGTTTTAATTTTTTTTTTTATGCATGTATGCGATACATTGAGCTTCTGCGCAATCTCACGCGTTGTGCTATGACGATCTGAATTGATAATAACCTTGATATGGGTCTCACCAACTTCAACTGGATGGCTAGATTGTTGAGCATTTTTCAGTGAAAAATCACCAAAACAAAATTTGGCAAACCAATTTTGACACTGCCTTTCTTTCAAGACTTCATTCCCACATACGGCACATAACTTCTTGTGTGCTTGTGATGCATTCTTGCCTTTTCGGAAATAATACAATAAAATATGTCTGAAATGCACGTCTTGTTCTTCCATTTTTAAATTGGAATAAAAACGAAACAAAATAACTAATCAATACAATTTTTTTACTAAATTAAAGGTGAAAGTCCAAACAACAAGAAAACAATATACGTTAGGTGCTTTGAACATGATGACAAAGCAAAAAAATGTGCTAAGGCCACCTATGGACAAAATCTGCAATCACTTAGTTGCCAACCCAATATATGTTAATGATATACAAACTAATAATATTTAGATTTATTCTCATCTTATATTAATTTAGTTTGAATGTTTATCATCACAAATATCAGCTTACATAGGATTGTATAATGGCACAAGGCAGAAAACAACAATAATAAAATTATATTGCCAATGCCTAGGGCAGCATATTAAGACTTCATGGGTCACATGAAGCAAACAGACTGTCATTGTTGTTATGATTGTTTTCTATTTAAATGCTTATACTGAGTTTGCTAAAAAGTTTGTGCAGATTTTAAATTTATAAATAGAAGGCAATTTTTTTATGGAACAAAATATCTACTCAACAATGCAATTTCCCACACTAAATAATGCAGATTGTCATCAATTACACTTTTCACTTAATCATTATAAATTTCCTGAAGTCAACAAAAACAAAAAATCCCTTAATAAAATTTCATAAACCATTTCAAGTACAAGAGTTCTTTGTTGGCATTCTCCATATATACCATGCCTAACTCTTTACAGGTTTAAACTGTGCTGTAGTTTTTTCTTTTTTGAAATAAAACAGCATGTCAAAAATGCTTCTTTTAGATGTCCACTTTTTAATTATGCCAAAATTATAACACAAACACAATCTTCAAACTCTCTGGTTCAAATTATGATTAAATGTTATGTATCAAATATTCAAGTGCTTTCAGATTTGAACTGTAGTTAGTTGTATTTCAAAGCACCTGAAAGACAACTATTGCAAAAGAACTTTTTGGCCAATCTAATATATTAGAAAGAATTCAAAACTGCTTCTTACTATATATAATCACATTTTATATTTTCTAAGTAAAATTATGCCCTCAATACATTTTTAAGCATGAAATTATAAAAATAATGCATAATGGTGCTTCTTTAAACAATGTAATATTGAACACCAATATCCAAAATGTAATGTATAAAGCTGTGTACAAACTTTAATCATTAGTATTAGTTTGACAAAAATAATACCAATAATTTTTTTTAAATGTTTAAGCTTTAAAAAACAAAAAAATTAAGTAGAAAAACCAATCTAAGTTTATAAATATAAATTATGAAATGAAAAATTAACCTCCTGCTCAGTCATTGCCACTTCCCTTATGTACATGTGCACTGATTGCTTTGAATTTCATATTTGATGTGAAAAATGCTATAGAAATTTTTATTTTTAACATTTGATGTATTCATTGTTTATATATGTTTACTTCACTATTTCTCCAATAGAAAGCATTATGTAACAAATTATTTAGCTGCTTTTGGCAAAATAATTTAGTTTCATTTTGGAATCTGAAAACATCTCTAATTTATTTCTGAGAGTTTTCCTTTCAAACAAATTAGTTTGAGAGGTTATAATTTTATAAATTAATAATGGGTATCAATGATATTGACAATTTTATACAAATTTGAGTTACTAACAAATCATTTTCCAAAAATACTAAAAACGAAAAATTCATTTTACTCTTAGAAAAGACATGTAAAAGCAATTTTTTCGAAGATTTTTCATCAAAATTAATTGTATTTAAAATATAATTTTAAAAAATATTGATACTTTTTGGACAATCAACTTAAAAACGAAGACTGAGAAGAGGTTAAAAGTTCATTTTAACAATAATGATCCTAAAATCATTTTTTACTATTTTTGTTTTAATAAACTCACTTGTCCAGTTCTGCACACATGAACAAACATAATTATGTATGCATGTGCAGAAGCCATGGCATGTAATAATGGTGTAGACTGGGCACTCAATGTTGCTTCACTTGGATTTGATGAACTGATTAATTCTTCTAAAAGAACACTACCACCTGGAGGATCCAATGGTCGATGCAATGGTTCCAAAGACTGAAGAACTTCATTGAGATGCAATAATCCTTGTTTGAGCACTTGAGGTTCATGTGCTAAATTCTATCACAGGCATTTTATTATAATAAAAATAAGTAAAAAATTTTATTGTCATCATTTTTTTAAAACTTACCAAAATAGATTTGCATACACTAGCAACAGCTTGACAAGTTGGTGTAATTGGAAAATCTATAGGTAAATTTGGTAATCCAAGTATTCCCATTAAAGGCACTAAACCTTTCTGTCTAACAAATTCACGACAGTGATCATCTGTTGAATTATTACTTAAAATGGCATCAACAAATCGCATCTGTAAATATAATATTGCTTGAAACATTCAAGTAATAATAAACAAATTATTGTAAAAACAAATAAATTTGTTAGCATTNAAGGTGGGAGTGGGACTGCCACCACCCTATAGATCACCACTACAATGGATTTAACACACATTTGCATGGTTATGTTTATCCAGTTTTGGAGGATGGCAGGGGTGACATCACGCCTCTAAAATGACAATAAAACTTATCATCGCGGGTACGTCCTCAAAATTTCTGCCTTCTATTTTAAATTAGTTGACAAAATTCCAGTTGCAGGATCCAAGAACTGGATACAAAGCAAGTAATTTATGTTAAAGTAAAATAAGTTAACAGTATTTAAATAAGAGTGTATAATATTATAAAATATAAAGAAATAGCTAACTTGTATAGAATATCAAAAGCGCTCAGCAACTAAATAAAGAGAAACAAAACACCTTTTTTGCCGAGAAATAAACATAATTTTAAACAACGAACGTTTTCAGCCTAATTAATAGGCCATCTTCAGGTTGAAAACTAAAATGGAACGTAAATGTTCCATGAATAGAACATAAAAATTTAAATAGAACATAAAAATTTAAATTTTTATGTTCTATTCATGGAACATTTACGTTCCATTTTCGTTTTCAACCTGAAGATGGCCTATTAATTAGGCTGAAAACGTTCGTTGTTTAAAATTATGTTTATTTCTCGGCAAAAAAGGTGTTTTGTTTCTCTTTAACTTGTATAGATTTAATTAGTAATAAGGTGCAACTAGATACAAGTAAAATCAAAGATTTAACATTTAATTGTACAATGGCAGTTACTACAAAGTATATATAACTTCTAAATATATTTATTGATTTAAAAAAAATCAATATCTTAAGTGTATTTCTTTTTCTACAGAAACTTAAATATTTTTACTGTATATTGGAAAAATTAAGTTTACATTTCTTTTTTAATTCTATATTTTGTTACAGTTTAATTTATTTATAGAAAGAAAAGTCTAAACTTTGAGATTTTTGTTTTAATTTCTATAATGTTAATGAATATTCTATCTGAACAAATTTAATTGTTGAAACCAATAAATTTTATTATTAAATAAGCTACTTTTGGAAAATATATCAGTTACTATAAACTCTGTATTTTATGTTCGTCCCTTTATGGTAAAACAGATTATCTTTCTCACTGCTTATCTATTAATTCTAAAATATATTTGTATTCTTATAATTTAGGATAATTATTGTATTAACGTGAGAGCAAGTCCTGAATTGTTAATTCATTCAATTTCTTCAACATTTTTCATTTTTTTGAACATATAACTATTATAAAATGAGTAATATAATATAATTTCATTCATTTTTAGTCAAGTACATTACATTCTAATTACAATACCTGCAATTGAAGAGACTACTTATTAATTTTTTTGCACTTAAGTGAAATAGCATTAGAAACACTAAACTTCCATATTTTATATTGTTTATTTGAAATCTTAACACCAAATATATATTAATAATTAAGATAATTTAATCCTTTAAATTATCTTAATCTTTATTAACTTTCATTTTGTTTTTTTTTTTAGAAATATATGAAATAATTATTATTCCAAACAAATTGGCCACTTTTGTATCGACAAAATTAATCAACATTGTTTATGGCCCTTTTTGTATTTTTAATAGAATATAACATCTGCCAAAGTCTATTTTCTTTTTTCATTTTGAGGCCAGAATTGACTTTTCTAATTTCTTATATTATGTATTTGTGGATAATTTTAGATATTTCCATACTAAAAACCAGATAATTTCAGTTTTTCATTTGCAAAAATGCACAAGGGGCGATCATGCAAACTAACGACCGCAAGATCATCATCATCATCCTGCATTTTGAGAAAACTCAATATATTTTTAATCAAAATAAGAATGCCAAGAAAAACATTAAGAAATTAGTAACGCCAGCCAATTAAAGCTAAATGGTTACTGCAAGTATTTGTTAAATTTCATTTTATTTCAAAATTACTGAGGTTAGAGTTTATATTTTTCAATAAAAGTTTGGGATTAAAGAAATTTATGAAATTTTTGCATTTGTTACATTCATGTTAGAAAATATTTTGACTATAGTATCTATGGAATAAAGAGTTTTCAAAGGGTGAAAAAAAATTTATTTAAAGTTTTCTCATTGTATACTCTAAAAAGAGAAACAGAGTTTGAATCTGCTTGTTGTAATAATGAAGATCCACCTATAACTAATAACAATAAGGTTATGAAGAGAAGTAAATGGGACTATAATTAGTGGAGATTCTAATTTTGTTCTGACTGACTTTAAAAGGACATGTTAAGGAATAATTATAAAATTTTTGTGTTTTGTGACATGTTAATTCTGATGACACTGCTTACTGTAATCAGATATGGTTTACAGTATATACTACATACAACAAATTTTGTTTTCTCAATACAAAAGCATTATGTTGCTGATTGTCTGTATCTGTATTGAAGTTATTTAATGAATAAATATAAGAAGAAACTAGTAAAATTGTCTCCACTTCTCAATGATTCTTATATATCTAAGTCAAATTATCTTATGGCTAGAATAAAGTGTATTAATTAAATCACAAGATTTAGCCCAATTAAGATCAGATGAAACCTTTACTGCATCCCTCCCATTTCTTTCAAAATTATTTAACTAAGATCCAAAATTAATTCCAAAATAGTAATCTTGGCACAAAATGGCAATATTACCACTCTCTTTTAGTAATTAAAATATAGAATTTGACTTAATTAGCTTAATTCTAGCCAAAAAATAATTTACCTTTTAGATGTTTGGACTATTAAAACCGAGTTACTGTTTATACAATGTATCTTCTAGTTTGCTAGTCTAGTTTTGTTTCCTTCCATTCAAGGACTGTTAAAGTTCACCTAAATTTTAAGAATATTTTATATTTTGTAATATGATTGAAAATATCAAGTCATCCAGTGCTTTTGTATTTAAAAGCCGATCTAGAAGATAAAAAAAGGAATTATTTTCTTCGTTTGGTTGCTACACAGAAAAATTTATCTCAAACAAATATTTTTATTTTAGAAAATCCTTAGAATTCTTAGCCATTTGTAAGTAAGTATCACATTTACATATTTTATGAAATTAATTCTTTGATTTAAATTAGAATTTTACAAAATACACGATCTGTGACAATGTACGACAGTTTGATAAGAACAAATACAAATAAACGATGTACCACTCGATATAACGACTACGTTCGGAAAAAGAGACAAGTATTTACACCTTGTACTTACTTGTAACGTTATACTCGAGATTTCTTCGTAAGATTCCTTTACATAATTAGTCTTATTTAAGAAACTCTAAAGGTGACAAGAATTAAACTTTTGCATAGTTTCAAATAGTAAAGAGTATTTTTTAAATACCGGAAGAATTGATGAAGATCGTGGTTTCTCTTCTACGACGGATTCTTTTGTCTAAATTGTTGTTTACCTTGTTCATTAATAACGCATATATGCTGCAAGATAAAGAAAAAATTTTAATTATCCAACTGTAGATTTAGAATACTTTAATTCCTTTATTTTTTCTGAAATAATTATCAAACTTACATTAAGATCTCTGAAATATTCATTGTAATCTAAGGCATAGCCGACAATAAATTTATCTGGTATTTCAAAGCCAACATCTGAAATAAATAAATCATGAAAAATATATTTTTAAAATTAAATAACCGCAGAATACCAAAACCAAACTTACAGTCTGGCTGAAAGCCACTACTTAGCGGTGTCCTTTTTATCAACAAACTGAAAACAGAAAATAAATATTAATTAATTACAAAGGTTAGCATAATGAAACAAAATAATTGTGATACCTTTTTCTAATTTTATATTAATTACCTATTATTACACAACTCAATGTATTTAAGTGGAATAAGTTTTCCTGTAATACTGATGATTTCTTCTCTATGTTAAGTAAGGGTAGATCCAATAATGACCCTGGCTGTAGTGCATGATTGCTCAAAATATTAGGTTATTGTTTCTCACAGAAACGACAGTCATTATTCCCAAATTTTGATGTACAAGATTATGCACCATTTACGTGTTTTGCGAGAAAGATTGCTAGTTAATGCCTTGTAAAAATGCCAGAAATACAGTATCTTGCCAAACATAAGACTGGAATTTGCTGAACATTTATTTATCTTTTTGTCATTCTTTCTTGGATGCATTGCACATTTATCTTTTCCTTGAAGCCATATCTGTTTGGGCAGCTGAATTAGACAATGCTTTTGATGTACAATAGCCAGCAGCTTCTGAGAACGGCTGTCGCTTGTGTGTTTTCCTTCGTTCAATTGGATTTTTTTTAAATCACAAAGCCATTCAAAAGGATAACAAATAGAAAAATCGTGTAGATCAATGTTAATCGTGTAGATCACTCTTCCTTCTTTATAGTGTGGGCCCTTGACATTTGATCAGCCATGTCAATAGTGCCTTTTGTTTTATTACAGTGCAATTTCATCTCCACTCTTTTTTCTTTGTAACTTCCATTAATCTCCAATTGGTAACAAAGTGTGCCATACAATACTACTACTACTACTACTACTACTACTACTACTACTTTCTTGAGACAGTAAGATGCAAGAGTAACTTTGTCACCAAATGCAAGTTTCCAATTTCCCCATGTTGCAATTGGCCAAAGTGACAATTCTTTGTTCCTTCTGATCATTTCAAGAAGCATCAACCTCTTGCTTAATTCATTTCCAACTTGTAAAAAAGTTTTGTTTTTCTTTTATTTTATGGGAGGCTAATAGCTACTTGATAACAACACTTGCAGTGTAAATAAAAATTTTAAAAATTATCATAAGTAATGTCTTGGCTCTTTGAACAGGCATCCTCTTCTGTGGCTTGGTAACTGTTCATTATCCATTACTCATTCATAGATTCTTAAAACCGACAGCATATAAACATTTCTCAAATGGGGTTGGCTTCTCTCTCGATTGTCTTCTTGCTGCATAATCAACGAAATGCAGAAACCATGGCACTGCACACAAAACAAAAAGGCACCTTTTGTATTCATTGTTCCACAGATGCTTTACAATGATGATCCCCAAAATGGATGCTATTGTCCCAAGGGGGCAACAAAAGACAAGGAGAACCAACAATTGTCTCCATATACAATTATCTCATTCAAAGATGTTTGAGTGGTAGAAATGATTTCAAGAAAGGATGCAATCACTCAATGATGATGCAAGAGCAAGACATCCAGCCACAAATTTGACAACTGTGAATGTTGGGAAGATTTGTGACTTCCTACTTGCTGATTGTCAGTTGACATCTAGAATGATTGCAGAGAAAATTCAATTAGTAAATAGTTGTGCAAAATTACTCTGGGTATATTGAAGAAAAGAAAGGTGTATACAAAGTTCATTCCATACAGGATTCAAGATCAAAAGGAATGGCACATAAATACTGGCAATGACTTCATTGAAATGGCAAAGGCAAATAATCCTTTCAAAAAAGAATCATTACTGATGGCAAATCCTGTTCTACCAATTTCAGCCTACAATAAAAAGGAAAAGTTCTGAATAGTTGGGTACTTGTGAGCCAAAAACAAACAAAGAAGGACTAAATCCAAAACAAAGATCATCAAATGCTCATCGTATTTTTCAACATTGATGATCTTGTCCATAAAGAATTTGTCCCGCAAGAACCACTGCGACTTCCTAGGTATGCCATATAATTTTCACAACTTGGGATAGCATTTATTGACCACCAATTACTGGAGATGCATCGCTACTGCTTATTTTACTACATGTCTGCGAAGTTCTATCACCCGTTCTATGTCCTCCAGCTTAATATCATTTGACATCAGAGAAAAGGTCACTTAGGGCAAGTTGGCACCAATGCCATTAGGCAAAGGATGAGATAAAAACAATCCTGGCCAGCCTTAAGATCACAAATCGAGAAATATTAGTACAAGCATAACTTTTTTGCACCTACAAAAACTAGTAACAAAGTCACAAAGGGTGGTCATGGTGTTATGTGTCCATAACAATGTAGTCCATAATATAGAAAGTGGAATATGTATTGGCATGTGTATGACTCTCAAAGAATTAATATATGAAAACTATGAATTCAAATTCCTTCCTAAAATCAAATTTGTAATCAGAATCTTAGTTATCAAACAATGCTTACTGTAGTATTTCTTAGGGCAGGCCTCAATATTTTCTGTCAGAGGCAGGATTTGATTCACAAGAATCGGCCCACTTATCCAAATAACACAAAACCAAATCACTAAAAATGGTTCAAAAAGTCATTCTAAATTTGCATGATTTTTCGCATAATTTTAAGAAATCCATATTTACAAGAAAGAAACAAAATTCTGTATAAAATTCCTAGTTAACTTTATCAGTGTCAAAACTCCCTAAAATATCTGTAGAATGGTTAAACATTGATGAGAGACATTTCTATAGCATTCAATGATAAAACAAGAAAGTAAGAATTAAATTAATAGCATTAATCTAGCATTTTTTAGCCTACAATAGCCTACAAAGGATGATCTGTTGTCAAAAATTGTATTCCAGAACGATGAAAGCAAATGAACGATGACGCCTTTCTCGACATTGTGCATCTTCGATTTTAATTTTAAACTTAATTACCATCCTGCAATATTCTACAATTTTTAATTTTTAATGGTCTTTAATAGTTATTTTGCAGCTCAATATGTTCTCGTACATATCCCTCCTTGTCTGTCCCAGAATTCATCTTATGTACTGTACTTCTAATCACCAGATGCAAATATACACAACTTCAAAAATCTTTTTTTAAAGTTTGGACAATCCAAATATAAAAATTTTATGTATAAAAAGCCATACATTCTTAAGATTTTTGTTATTTCTCTATTATTGGCATATTCTTGTTACTTGAGACTAGTGATCTTATGTTATGTCCAGATTTTGTAAATGTTTCATTGTATACATTATATTTTTGAAGTATTTTTATTTTTATTATGTCAAAATATGTCTACATCAATGAACTTTAAAATTTTACAGAGTAACATTAAGATTAAAAATTTATTTAGTTACTTTATGCTTAATAATCATAATAAATTTAAGATACAAAGTTTTACTAATGAAATATTATACCAAACAAACGGTCAGATTCTTTATCAGGCAATGAGGCTACGGAATCCAGCCGTCCGTTCAGTATTTGAAATAATTATCGATCTAGTTGTAATAATAATATGATAAATATTATATACTGACCTTACTACTTTAACTGTCTTCGGTTTGAAACTATTCATTAAACTAATGACTTTTTTCATAGTTTGTCCCGTATCTACGATATCTTCCACAACTAAAATATTCTGTTAAAAATTAGAAAATACATTTTCAGAATCTCATATTAATTACTAACGTTTTTAACAAAAAAATAATTATATTAATCTTGCAAATATTAAATAAAGTTTATAATGGCAAATATACTTTCAAAATTCTCCTCAACATATCAATAACTGTTTTTATTATATATTAATATACATAATGCATCTAACAATGCATTTTGGTATTGGAAAGACGAATCCTACTCTGCACTATTGATTTAAATATAATTTTAATGATTATATCAACAATATTTTGGCATGACAAAGTAAGCATTTGTCATATATTAACACGCGTTTGTCAATATTTTTAGTAGGAAGCCAAAAGCTGTCCAAAAAGATCAGACTGTTACAAAGTTTCGGTTACTTGATTGTAAAATGCATAACTTAATGCAGGGATTGCCAAAGCGGTCTATATCAACCTCTAGGGGTCGATATTACATTATTGGGGGTTGATGAAAAGGCTAAAACTTAAAAATTTTGGATCAAATATTGCTAATCTTGCTAAGGATTATCAAGCTTATCTGTCTTATTGATTGTCAGTTACAAAAATTATTATTAACATATGTACAATAAATGTAAAATTAAAAGATATATATTAAAATAGTAAGAGCTTGTTTTTTTTGCTTGTAACACAAACTTTTTGGTGGGGTCGATGTGAGGTTTCGAAAAGTTGTAGGGGGTTGACGATCAAAGAAGTTTGGCGATCCCTGATTTAATGAAAGGTGAAGAAGATATTTGTGAATATGTAATGTAGAACTTTTGCCTGTATTTTATATTCAAATAGATCAAAAAGCATTCCAATAAAAAAGGGACATTATAAAATATGCCACTTATCTTTCACATTAATCAGCATGCGAAAATGAATAAACAAAGGGCCTAACCAACTGAATTCTTTCTCAATGTAAAAGGAAAAGTGAATTAATTTTTAATTTCTAATCTTTAATTTTGATTTTCACTGTATATTTTCAACTTTCCATTTCCATTTTGTTTGTCATCCTCACCCATTTTGTTTCATATGTTGGAGACCCGAGCACTATTCAAAAGTTTACAAAACTCTTTCCAATAGTTGGATGGTTTGATTCTGCAACCACAAAGGTCAGTCAAATCACTGCAATTTGTAGTAAAATATGCAGAAATCTTAAGTAACACAGGGAAGAACAGCTTCTAGTTGGTCTTCTATTGCCAGTCGTAGCTTAAAAGTAAGAATATCTGCATCCTCCTCAATGCCAAACTCTATTTAAATTTATCGACTTCTCTTCTAACAAGCCATCCAAAAACCTGCTGCTAACTTCTTTCTCTGCATTGGTTGGTCAATCTATCCAGGTGTATATCTTTTTAAATTTCTGTCCAGTTTTGAATACTGGTGTGATGGTGTCATAACATTGTACAAATGTGGATTTGTCCTTAAATTTCTGAAAACCTTAGGCCATTCAGAAAATGCCTACAATTCCATTTGCCTTTTGAAACTTTCAATCATACTGTGCATTGCATCAGTTGATCATATACAAACATCAAGAAGGAAGAACAAACATAGAAAAAAGCAAACATTCTCCAGTCTTATAAAATTATTGCTATAGTGATTCATCTGTTTTGTCCAAAGCAGCCATTATAACAGCAAGATATTTATGGCTACATTACAATCATTGGCCCCTTTGATAAAACAGCTTAAACAAGTTAAAATTTCACTAGACCTTATTTATATTTTAAAATATATATTACATATAATAAAATAATGATTAATCATTTATAAATCATCAAAATATTGCTTAATANTGGCAGTTACTACAAAGTATATATAACTTCTAAATATATTTATTGATTTAAAAAAAATCAATATCTTAAGTGTATTTCTTTTTCTACAGAAACTTAATTTTTCCAATATACAGTAAAAATATTTAAGTTTACATTTCTTTTTTAATTCTATATTTTGTTACAGTTTAATTTATTTATAGAAATACTCTGTGTAATTTTAAGGTAACACTTTAATTTAAGTTACTTAATTTCATTTTTTCAGCGCTGTTGCTAATTAATGTGTGTGAAAGATAAACAACATATGATAAATTTATAAAGTTTGAAATGATGAGATAAATAATTTTTTTTTAGAATACAGAGAGATTAGAAAAGCCAAGAAAATAATTTACATTCTATAATGTGCCAGTACCTTTATTATGTACACCATAAGGAAAAAAGTAAGCATTACTACTAAAGTTCTGATTGAGTATAGTATGAAAGTAGAAATTTCTCTCTCTTTTTATTCTAATACACATTGTACTTTGACTAAACTACACTCACTGGCCAATGAATTAGAAACCCCATGCATATTAAGTAAATGTAATTTTCCAGCTTATATGCAAAACACTTGAGTCATGTGAGTTACCACTTGTTCATAAACTCCTACTTATGAATGCTGTTGGTTAGTATGGTCATTAAGTGTATGAAAATGGGAAAAGCGAAGGACTTGACAGAGTTTCAAAAATAAAAAAAAAAAAAAGCTGATTGTGGGTGCCTTTCTTGCTGGAGCCATGAGATCAAGAATTGTAGAGCTGACTGGTTTCTTCAAAGATGAAATATCATGAGTGTTCAGTCAGTGAAAAAGTAACCCACAGTTGATGTCTAAAAGAAGTAACTGTGGCTCCAAAACAGTTAATCAGTAATGAGATAGACATTGTCTAAAAAAGCTAGTGCAGAAAAAAAGGATATCCTCTCTGCAGCAACTGACAGACTACACAAACTATGTGCAGGAAACTGAAAAACCACTGATTTCTGCAAAGAATCAGAATGTTCATCTACAGTGGTACCAACAGCACCATGATTGGACATCTGAGAACTGGAAAAAAGTAATGTGGTCAGACAAATCATGGTACACCTTATTCTGTACTGACAGTAGAGACAGAGGGTTTGGAGGTAGACCCATGAAACAATGGACCCTGCTTACCTCATTAACACAACTCAAGGTTCTGGTAGGGTGTTATGGTATGGGGCATGTTCTGTTGGGAGGAAACTGGTCTGCTGATATTCCTGGAATGTTGGGTGACTTCCAACGAGTACCTGAACATTATTGCCAATCAAGTTCATCCTGCAACATTGGATTTTTTTTTTCTTGCATGTGATGGTTCTTTCTTTGATGACAATGCTACTGTCCATTGCACAAGAATTGTTCAGCAAGTGGTTCACAACCCACCCTGGCCACCATAGAGCCCAGATCTTAACTCCATTGATAATGTATGGGACATGTTAGAATGACAGACCTGCCAGCAAAGTCCACTTCTGTCAAATCTATGCAAACTAAAGGAAAGTCTAGTGAATGCATGGTGTGCATTGGACTTACAAGCACTTCAGCACCTTGTAGAATCCATACCAAATTGAATAAATGATGTAATTCGAGCTAGAGGTGGTCCAATAAAATACTAAATTGCTGTTTCTAATTCATTGGCCAATGAGTTTAGTTATACTTTTTACATTTTTCACACTGCCCACAGAGCCTTCTTCCAGTCTTCACTGTGGGCTTGGCAGTCCTGCAACAGGTGGAGGAAACTAACCACGCACGAAAAACTCCTGGGATTTTAACTGGGTCTCAGGGAGGTCGACAAATAGCATCTCTGTCCTTATTGTTTTTTAAAGTGTTGAAATATCTCGGCGTTAAAATCTTGTAATGAGATTTGCTAAAGTGTATTAGAAAGCTACCATATTATGGTCACTTTCTAATACACTTTAAGTGACCACCGAATGTGATATCCAAAAGACACACAAATTATCTGCCGTAGAAGATAAAGTAACATTTTCTGTTTTGCCAGTAACAGAGACAAAAGACATAATTAAGCATAATTACTCTTAGTTTTTCCAAGTATTTAAATGAGTATTTAGAATTATAATGGTTCTTGCATCAATTATTTGAAACCTCTTGGAATTCTTGATTCAAGACCAATTTCAGAAACATTTTATGAAGATGTTTCTGAATTATCCTAAAATTCTAAATTCTCGTCCCTCATGGAATTTTATTGCATGCTAAACAAAATGCCTTTGTTAATCTCTTAAAATTATACCCATATAATACAACACAATACGAATTAAACATATAATTGCACAAACTAACTTATATTTAAAAGAATTTTTAAAAAGTTATTATTTTAACACTTTTATTGGTCAGTTTTTAAGATTAAAGGTGGGAGTGGGACTGCCACCACCCTATAGATCACCACTACAATGGATTTAACACACATTTGCATGGTTATGTTTATCCAGTTTTGGAGGACGGCAGGGGTGACATCACGCCTCTAAAATGACAATAAAACTTATCATCGCGGGTACGTCCTCAAAATTTCTGCCTTCTATTTTAAATTAGTTGACAAAATTCCAGTTGCAGGATCCAAGAACTGGATACAAAGCAAGTAATTTATGTTAAAGTAAAATAAGTTAACAGTATTTAAATAAGAGTGTATAATATTATAAAATATAAAGAAATAGCTAACTTGTATAGAATATCAAAAGCGCTCAGCAACTAAATAAAGAGAAACAAAAC
>NW_019385795.1:60736-158370 GCF_000671375.1 Centruroides sculpturatus
TGATAAAACAGCTTAAACAAGTTAAAATTTCACTAGACCTTATTTATATTTTAAAATATATATTACATATAATAAAATAATGATTAATCATTTATAAATCATCAAAATATTGCTTAATAATAAATGCTCAGCTTTTCTGATGGTTATTATTATTTAACTAGCTTCTTTGATTTAAATAACTTTCTAAAACCACTATTAAAATTAGAATATATTATTTAACTATTCTGTGTAATATATAATCATCTCAAAAACTTGATGATAATCATCATAGAGGTGAAGATTTTATAAAAATGAAATAAAGAAATCATCACAACATGACTTAAATTCCATTAACTACAAATCATGATTTTCACTTTTAAAAATAGAATGTGTTCTTTTTCAAGTAACATTGTTACAAAAATCTGTAAAGTATTTATTTATTATACAAATACATTTAGAAGTATGTTATGAAATCATAATGCTTATCGATACAGTAGAGTTCCACAAATGCAACTTAATGTGAAGTGAGAAGGTAACAAGTTTCAAGATGTAGTGATGATGATAGTCTAAATAGCAGAATTTTCATGAAGGTATTATAGGTGTAAATTTATATACATATTAACTAATCAATAGTATGTATCAATATTCCTTTTTATGATTAAATTTTAATTTTAAAAAATTATTGGCTATTTAGTGGCTACTTTTGAGCTAGTGACATTCATGTCATGATGTTTTGCAGTGGCACTTTGGAAACTGGGTTATATTCTTTGTTAACATGTAGAGTTGATGCTATTATTGCCAGTGAATAATGATAACTTATTTGATCTTGATGTTAAAAACATACATAGATATTAGATTACATGTATTTATTTATTTTTTGAAGAACATAAACAGTTTTACGGAATATAGTCATCGAGAGTCGAGTTTCCAGAAATCTACCATATGTAAATTGAACTAATCACAAGATAAAATAACCACTAATTTTGTTTGTAGCTATCGAACAAACTGAAAAAGTTTTGATAAAGTCCTTATAATTAACAAAATATAATTACATTACAAATTTTACTATTACAAAGACCTGTTTTTAAACATTAAAATATATTTCACCTTAGTTATAATGACTTAAATATAACCTATGCCAATAACCAAATCTTTACTTTCCCATATTTCAATAATTTCAAAATTTTAAATGAAAATTGATCTTATCACTTCTAATTTACAATGAAAATTAATTAATATCAAAACTAAAATACAGCGGAACTTTGGTATATGACTTTAATCTGTTCCTAATGTTTGGACTTAAAGCGAATAGGACGTATACCAAACCAACCTTTCCCATAAGAAGTAATGTAAAAATGATTAATCCGTTCTCATGAAAAAAAATTGGCTGGCTTTAAACACCTCACCTTCCTGGCTAGTTCCTGCTTGATTTTTCATGATAGCAGCATATATCTTTTTAGCTTTCTCGCAAATAATTGCTTCTGATACGCTGTCTCCTTCACACTGTTTTTCAGTTATCTAAAGCAAAAGCAATTTCTCAACATGATCTGATGTCTTCGATCTCTGTTTAGAAATTGATTTAACCTCTTTCACAACGTTAGCAGATTTAATAATGTGTTTATTTTTCGCGATTGTCAATATTGTTGTTCTCGGAATACGGTATGCAAGAGTTAAATCTCGAACACGCATGCCATCTTCGTATTCCTCAGCAATCTCTTTTTTCAGTTCCATTGTGATTCTGTCATTTTTTTAGCTTTCTGTTGCTGTTCACTTGCCTTTTTGCAATTCATGATTAATAAAAATAAGAAAATTTTAGTTACAAATTAAAATCAGAAGAAATTTAACAAAGTTATAAACCATGGCACTGCGAACATCTAGTCTGGTCTAGTACATGCATAGTGCTACTTGTTCATAGATGGCGCTTATAATTGAATTAAGTCGTATACCGAGCAAAATTTGTTTCGTCCAAACAGGACGTATTCTAAAGCAGACATATACAGAGGTACCACTGTATATTTATTGGTGATACAACTACATTAATAATAAAATATAACATTGTATAAAGCAAACCACTGCCATATGCCATTGGGCTATATAACGGCTATATCAATAATATATTATCAAACAATTTGACCCTAGAGGGAGTAATGTTATATATACTGGTTATAGCATAATGTTATATATACTGAAAGTCGAGATTGGACCAGAGATCTGGGTAGCATAACAGTCAATGCATCTGCACAGTAAGTGGCAGTTGCAGGTTTGAGTCCCTCTCCAGGCAGATTCTTTTCTTCTAGTTTAATCTAAATTGTTTAATTAAAAATTATAATTATTAGATTTATTACGAGATGGCACCTAACGCCTCTCTAGGGTCAAATTGTTTTGTAATATATAACGTTGTATATTCTTCAATTTCAAATTATAATAAAATTACATGTTCATATTTCCCAAAAGTGCAGACATTGAGGGATTTCTCAATTTTGAAAAAAATAAGATACAAACAATGTTGATTTTTTGTTAGCTTTCCACAGCTGACAAAAACTTTGAAGTATTTTATTTTTTCTAGCAGAAATAATTCTTTTGATATACTAAGATCATTAGATTTGTTTGTTTTTCCATAGACTTTTGGCATAATTTCCATTATATAATTTATTATTATCACTATAAAACCACTATTAAAATTAGAATATATTATTTAACTATTCTGTGTAATATATAATCATCTCAAAAACTTGATGATAATCATCATAGAGGTGAAGATTTTATAAAAATGAAATAAAGAAATCATCACAACATGACTTAAATTCCATTAACTACAAATCATGATTTTCACTTTTAAAAATAGAATGTGTTCTTTTTCAAGTAACATTGTTACAAAAATCTGTAAAGTATTTATTTATTATACAAATACATTTAGAAGTATGTTATGAAATCATAATGCTTATCGATACAGTAGAGTTCCACAAATGCAACTTAATGTGAAGTGAGAAGGTAACAAGTTTCAAGATGTAGTGATGATGATAGTCTAAATAGCAGAATTTTCATGAAGGTATTATAGGTGTAAATTTATATACATATTAACTAATCAATAGTATGTATCGATATTCCTTTTTATGATTAAATTTTAATTTTAAAAAATTATTGGCTATTTGGTGGCTACTTTTGAGCTAGTGACATTCATGTCATGATGTTTTGCAGTGGCACTTTGGAAACTGGGTTATATTCTTTGTTAACATGTAGAGTTGATGCTATTATTGCCAGTGAATAATGATAACTTATTTGATCTTGATGTTAAAAACATACATAGATATTAGATTACATGTATTTATTTATTTTTTGAAGAACATAAACAGTTTTACGGAATATAGTCATCGAGAGTCGAGTTTCCAGAAATCTACCATATGTAAATTGAACTAATCACAAGATAAAATAACCACTAATTTTGTTTGTAGCTATCGAACAAACTGAAAAAGTTTTGATAAAGTCCTTATAATTAACAAAATATAATTACATTACAAATTTTACTATTACAAAGACCTGTTTTTAAACATTAAAATATATTTCACCTTAGTTATAATGACTTAAATATAACCTATGCCAATAACCAAATCTTTACTTTCCCATATTTCAATAATTTCAAAATTTTAAATGAAAATTGATCTTATCACTTCTAATTTACAATGAAAATTAATTAATATCAAAACTAAAATACAGCGGAACCTTGGTATATGACTTTAATCTGTTCCTAATGTTTGGACTTAAAGCGAATAGGACGTATACCAAACCAACCTTTCCCATAAGAAGTAATGTAAAAATGATTAATCCGTTCTCATGAAAAAAAAATTGGCTGGCTTTAAACACCTCACCTTCCTGGCTAGTTCCTGCTTGATTTTTCATGATAGCAGCATATATCTTTTTAGCTTTCTCGCAAATAATTGCTTCTGATACGCTGTCTCCTTCACACTGTTTTTCAGTTATCTAAAGCAAAAGCAATTTCTCAACATGATCTGATGTCTTCGATCTCTGTTTAGAAATTGATTTAACCTCTTTCACAACGTTAGCAGATTTAATAATGTGTTTATTTTTCGCGATTGTCAATATCGTTGTTCTCGGAATACGGTATGCAAGAGTTAAATCTCGAACACGCATGCCATCTTCGTATTCCTCAGCAATCTCTTTTTTCAGTTCCATTGTGATTCTGTCATTTTTTTAGCTTTCTGTTGCTGTTCACTTGCCTTTTTGCAATTCATGATTAATAAAAATAAGAAAATTTTAGTTACAAATTAAAATCAGAAGAAATTTAACAAAGTTATAAACCATGGCACTGCGAACATCTAGTCTGGTCTAGTACATGCATAGTGCTACTTGTTCATAGATGGCGCTTATAATTGAATTAAGTCGTATACCGAGCAAAATTTGTTTCGTCCAAACAGGATGTATTCTGAATTGGACGTATTCTAAAGCAGACATATACAGAGGTACCACTGTATATTTATTGGTAATACAACTACATTAATAATAAAATATAACATTGTATAAAGCAAACCACTGCCATATGCCATTGGGCTATATAACGGCTATATCAATAATATATTATCAAACAATTTGACCCTAGAGGGAGTAATGTTATATATACTGGTTATAGCATAATGTTATATATACTGAAAGTCGAGATTTGACCAGAGATCTGGGTAGCATAACAGTCAATGCATCTGCACAGTAAGCGGCAGTTGCAGGTTTGAGTCCCTCTCTAGGCAGATTCTTTTCTTCTAGTTTAATCTAAATTGTTTAATTAAAAATTATAATTATTAGATTTATTACGAGATGGCACCTAACGCCTCTCTAGGGTCAAATTGTTTTGTAATATATAACGTTGTATATTCTTCAATTTCAAATTATAATAAAATTACATATTCATATTTCCCAAAAGTGCAGACATTGAGGGATTTCTGAATTTTGAAAAAAATAAGATACAAACAATGTTGATTTTTTGTTAGCTTTCCACAGCTGACAAAAACTTTGAAGTATTTTATTTTTTCTAGCAGAAATAATTCTTTTGATATACTAAGATCATTAGATTTGTTTGTTTTTCCATAGACTTTTGGCATAATTTCCATTATATAATTTATTATTATCACTATTATTAAATTGTTACTATATTTTACGACCGAGCATCATTCATTTTATTCAAACTTTGATGTTTTCTAAAGACCTTTCTGTATTTTAACCCATCATCTACTTACAAATTATTTAATTTTTATGAAGATAATTTAAATATTTTTTATAAAGTTTAATATTTTGGCTGATTATAAAATACAATAAAATTTCAATGCAAATCTATACTTAAAAATATAAATGTAAATTTTATTTAAAAAATGTAAGTTTGTTTTAAGAGTAATTAATTTCTGATATTTTGAGTGATGTTTGATTATTTTTGTTAACTATAAATTTCAAATCAACAAACCTTTCCTCTTAAACTTTCTAAACTTTCTAATCCAATCACCGAAATTTCACCCGTCGAAGAATCGTTCACTAAATTNGCGTATGGCTATGATTGGTCATCTATATTCAGCAAACCAAATCAACAACGCAGTTAAGGAGACAAATTCCCTGACTGTTTGACAATTTTCGACAAATTCCCTGACTTTTTGATAATTTTTGACAAATTCCCTGACTTTCCCTGACTTTTTCAAAAAATAATGAAAATCCCTGACTTTCCCTGATTTTCCCTGACTTTCCAGGTGCGTAGGAACCCTGTGTATATAAATTACAAATTTCTGTTAAATATTTAAGTTTACGATATAATTTACTATCAATATAAATAATGGCAAAAGATGTCAAACTCTGGAGAGTTTCAGTATAAATAATAATGTAAAATTTATCCTAAAATGTTTTAATTTTATGGCGTAGATGCACTAAGCACTTGTGCCGGCAGTCCATTTTAGAAATGTAAAATTAAATATAGTTACAATTTCATTTTAACAACTATAGTAAATAATTATAAAAACATTCTCAAAACTCTACACAAAACTATTATCTGAAGTAATTAAACACTAAGCTTTACCACAAATTACAACTTATCTATGTCTAATATACAAATAGCTTTAAATGTAATTATCATATATTATATACACAAGTAAATGTTGATTTAGATAATATATATTAAGTAAATATTACATAAGTGATTCAAGAAATTCACTTTAAACATGTTGATACGTACATTAACAGCACCCTAACAAAGTTTACCAAAAGTATCGCTTATCTGTTAATATTTATCAAGAACTTGCCTGTGTACAGTACAAGGAAGCTTGCGTGTAATATTTCATACTTAAGTTTTGAATACAAAAAGCAAAATTAAATATCGCACTTTAACTATTTTTATTGTGACTTTTATCTTTGTACACGATGTTTGTTTTATTTGAACAACAGCTGCAGTTACTATTCAAAGGTTGTTATTATAGGGCTACAATTTTCAAATTGCAGACCCATATGTTACCACTGTCATCTTTCTGTCCTTCATCAACCTCAAGAACGGAGCTAGATAGATTAAAATCAAGACACGGACAGCTTAGAGGCCAATGACCCCGATTAACTATATATAAACTTTCAGTCTGGACCAGAGGTCACCTGATTTCACTTCAAAATTTTTATTTACATCAAAATATGATTAAAAATTGCAGCCTGGCATTGTGACAATGTTACAATAAGTAATTTCGATTATTTCCTTTACACATAATGATTTTATGTCTATAATTAAATACTTTAACAATGAATATCAAATGAGACATTTATAATGAAGTACTTAAACTTCATTATAAACTTTTCATTATTAACTTTATAAAAGTTTGATTTTTTAAACAAATTATACAGTCTTCCAAAAAGAATGCAACCATTTTAAACTACTGTAATTATGTAAATTGTCAGCCGAGAAGTATGCACTGCATGCTAATCAATAGAGTAAATGTCTAAGTTTCATCTACCATCTTCATACAAACATGTTTTTGTCTGCTGCCTCTAAGCAGCACTGTAAGAAAAGGGGGTCAACTTCACAACA
Source organism: Centruroides sculpturatus (assembly GCF_000671375.1). Classification (NCBI taxonomy): domain Eukaryota; kingdom Metazoa; phylum Arthropoda; class Arachnida; order Scorpiones; family Buthidae; genus Centruroides; species Centruroides sculpturatus. The sequence continues at coordinate 67,770 of NW_019385795.1, forward strand.
GAGAAGTTGTTTTTGTGTTCTGTAGTTCACAAAATTGCTGTCAGTCCACTGGACTACTTTGAAATTGTCATTTTCAGACAATTTCATAGTGATCCGTCATGTAAGATAAACATTCTTGTTGCAAAATAACAACTGATTCTAAGTTTATGGACTGCAGAACACAAATCACCTCTGTTGAGGAACCAACATTTTTGTTTATGGGGCTTTCTAGAGACAATAAACAATACATTTGAATATATAATAAACATCTTAGTAGCCTGATGAGTATCTAATGAAATAACCAATGATTGAGAGATCGGGCTAGAATTTGTCAAATGAAATGATTATTATAGAGGAATTTGACACTAGAGGGAGGCATCAGGAGTCATCTCTTGATTAAATTAATAATTATAATTTTAATAATTTATTAAATAAATTTAGAATCTTTTGGAATAAAAGAATTGACCCAGGACGGGGCTTGAACCTGCAACCTTTGCTTGTCTGTTGCGCCATCCGGGACAGTTCTTTTATTCCAGAAGGTTCTAAATTTATTATTAAAATTATAATTATTAATTTAATCAAGAGATGGCACCTAATACCTCCCTCTAGTGTCAAATTGCTCTATAATAATCATTTAATTAGACAAATTCTAGCCCGATCTCTCAGGCAATTGTTGGTTATTTCATTGAATACATTTGAATGCAGACGGAAGAAAAAGCTTGAATGGCAACTATCAACTGATGTACATTGCAAACTTCTTGGATAATAATGAACAAATAATGAACAAACTTGCAGTAATTTAAAATTTAAAACAACAGAATTCCTTTTTGGAAAACCCTGTATTCGTATGTAAGTTTTTAATCAATATTTTAATTATATGAGCTGTTTATTTTGAAAGTGGCCTAAGTCAATTTATCTTTAAATCAAGATATTTAAGGGCTTGCATTTTAATTAATTTAAAAACATTGGTAACTGATAACATGATGGTATTATGTTTTTGTGTTTCTAAAAGTGTTTAATTTACTTAACCAATCAGTATAATAAACATTATTTAAAAAATAACATGTTTTTGTTGGCCATAAATGGACTTAAGCCACTTTCAAAATCATAAAATCCTTTTAACCTTTTAAAAACTGCATCCTCTAATGAAATAAGAGGATTTCATTTAATTCAAAATAAAGTTTTTACTTTTTCTATACTTATGGCTTTGTAATAGGAGACCAAGGGGAAAAAGGAGGAGAAGGGGGGAAACAGGGATACCTCACAATTTAGGACCTACCGTCAGCTTATATCTCAGGATAGAAAACGCGAAATAGGGAGGAAAAGAAAGTTGTGGAAGACTCCATCCATCACTGAAGAAAGTGTGATGATGATGATGAATAAACCTGGAGGTTAGGCAATAAATTAGTTTTTATTAATGCAATTTCTACAACTGCAAAATCTATATCCTTTGGTAGAAATGAATGCCCTAATAACAGAAACTTACAATTAATGACACCTACATTATGTTCAGCAGATAGGACAACTTCTAATCATGTTAAAGCTAATTTTATATTCCTAGTTTGTCCTGCACACGTATTGCTGTAAGTTATATTTTTCATTTCTAAGATCTTTAAATGTTTCAGAATACACGATGCTACTTCCTGTGCACCTCTGGATACAACAGTTTTATCCCAGAAATACGTGTAAAAATTATTATGGAAATAAATAATAAAAATATTAAGTCCAGCATCGGTATGGAGATATAATCAAAATAGAGAGACTAATTATAAAATCAGTAATAAAGAAAAAAGGTAAACAAATATTTTTACTGTCTAAAAAATTTAAATTAAAAAGGAGAAATAATAATACTGGAAATAATGATATTGATAAAAATAATATTAATAGAAATAACCAGTATAATATCAAAAAGAATATTAAATTAAATAAAAAATTTGATTACCCCTTAACTGCAGAGAAAGAAGAATGGTTAAAGAAATTAATTATAAATTTAACAGAAGTTAAAGTACCAAAAGATTATCTACGTTTATTATCATATGGAAGCAATATGAAATTACCTATATTTACAAAAACAAAATTGAAGTTGTGGCCGAAATGGAGAGCATTATTCAACGAATCTCAGGAAAACAAGAAGATAAAAATCAGATAAGGAAAAATTTAATTAGAGATCTTCAAAAATATAAAGGAAAAAGTGCATACAGAGATTATATATTAGATAAAAATGCAATTAAAGTAACTGGAAAAACAAATAGATTAATTAAGTTTTTTAAAAATAAACAAATTTCTATTATTAAAGCAGATAAATCTCATGTGATTATAATTATTAAAAATTCAGACTTACAGCAAAAGAAAAAACAAATAGTAGCTACGGATGAATACAAAATTTTACCCAGTGATCCAACAGAAGAAATTAATTAAATTAATGAAAACATATAGAAAAAAGTTTACAAGTCAAGAATTTAGGAATATAGTAAATTTTAATAATGTACGTATCCCACAACTTAATATTAGACTAAAAATCCACAAGGTGGGACAGATTTTTAGACCATTAGTGGATTTTAAATACTCAGTACTATATAATTTGGAACATTATATAAAAAATTATTTGCAATGTATACCTGACTCTAAATACACCATAAAAAATGCAGATCAATTAATCTCAAGATTAATGTCCGGTCAAAGTAAGAAATCTTATAGATTCTTAAGTTTGGATGTAAAAATCTATGTATCCATCAATAAACTGGAACTTTATTATAAAAAGTTTAAGTAAATATAATTTACCTTGTCACATTTTAGAATTTATACAGTTTACTTTTAAAAATAATTATTTTAAAATTTCTACAGAACATTATCGTCAAAGAGACGGGATAGCAATGGGATCAGTGGTCAGCCCAAAACTTGCAGATATTTGCATAGCATCATTGGATGAAAAAATCTTCCACTTTCAAGGTATTGTTTTTTATACTAGATATGTGAATGATATATTAATTTTGTATGACTCAAATGACACCACAGCTGAAAACATCAAGATTTATGCAAATAGTTTAAATAATAACATTAAGTTTACTTATGAAGAAGAAAGAAACAATGAAATTAATTACTTAGATGTCACAATTACAAGACAATATGAAACATTGCTGTTTCATAAGTACGAAAAAATGTGTAATAATAGTAAGGTGTTAGTCATAAATCATATTGCCCTATAGGAATAAAACAAAATGTATTTTTGATGGAATTAAGGAAAATATTTAATAGAACAACATTTAAAAAATATATTGAAACAGAGACTAAGAACCTTTTTAAAAAATATTTATTAAATGATTATCCACAACAGCTTATGTATAAGTGGTATCTGTGGTGATATTCGAAACATTTAACAAAGGGTTCACTAACAGAAAATTTTTCCTTAACAATTTTTTTTCGCTCAAATGGTGCATTAGCAACATTAGCACAAAAACTGACCTTAAGATCTCATCTCATAGTACCATATCAGGATTTTCCCGACCTCGGCCACACCCGGCGCAGATTAGTAAGTAGTTAGTAAATACGCCAAGGCGTTACTAGGGAAAGTTAGTACCCAGAGTGGTTTCCCGTTGCCTTCTCTGGGGCAACCTTAAGATACCCATATAAATAAAAAAAAGATATATATTACACGCGATGATAAAACTGACATAAGTACGCGGTAAGTCACGAACACCAACAAACAAAATGGAAGTTTTGGTTAGAAATAAATACAATACCTTTTCTTGAAATATATCTAATAATAGACAGATGTCATCGTCTCTTGAAATACAATATCTTTTTTATTTCACTGTCGATAGCCCAACACGTGTTCCGTAGCAATCTTGTATTTTCTCGCGCGCATGGGATTATGGGATTTCTCTTATGACTGGATCCAGTTTCAAGAACTCCCGAGTCGATTGCGATTGAACCTCGTTTCAGTCAAGATTGAAACGGTCGAGGGAGGTCGCACCAAGGCGAACGGGGTATAAGGCTCTAGTTTAGCAGTGTTACAGAGTATAATACATATATTTTAATATATTTTTTAAAAGAAACAAAACCAATGAGAAATGTTACATGTGTTTAACAAGGTTCGGAAAACTTTGAAAATGTTAACAACGGGTTCAGCCGAACCTGTGCGAACCCGCTGAATATCACCACTGAGTGGTATAATACTTATATTAATAATAGATATAATGTCAAAGATAAAAAAATAGAAAATTTATATATTAAAATTCCATATATTTCAAAATTTTATGAAAAATATAAAAATTATATTAAAAAATTATTTTTTGTCAATTTAGTAGGTGAACAAAGAAATAAATTAAACAAGATTATCTGTTTCATTAACAAATTAAATGAGAAATAATCAAAGAATCCTTTAGAAGTAGCAGGAGTCATATATAGATTGATGTGTACATGTACAGAACATAAATATTATATTGGAGAAACAGGAAGAAAACTTGAAGTGAGACTGAAAGAACATGAGGCGGCAATCCAACTAAACAGAACTGAATCTCCATGGCAACAACACTGCAATATAACAAAATGTATTATTGACCGAAATAATATTAAAATATTGTACAAAGTAAAAAATCTTGTAAAAAGAAGTGTTATCGAACATTATTGTATCAAAGGACATGTAAATTGTATTAATTTAAATACTGGCGCATGTGTTGATGCATGCTGGGATAGCTTGATAGAGTATAAAAGTATCGACAATGTAAAACTGTAATATCCACTGATGAGGCTGATAAGCAAAATATATTTGGAAGAAAAAGAAAAAATAAAGTGAGAAATAGTAAATAAGTTTCTAGTCCATCTGTGTTTTTAATTCTATCGAAATCGGATTCAAAAAAGTGAATTTCATTTGTATTCTTAAAGAATTTTTTTTTAAAGAAAAATTTTTTTGAAATTTATTAATTTTAATTATTATGGAAATTATGAAAACCCAGATTTAAAACATACATATTATGCTTGTAATATGCAACTTCTGGTAAGGAAGTGCTTTTTGCAAGTTGAAAGAAAAATGAAATAGCAATTTGGATTACGTAATGATAGATCTTGGTCTTGTTTTAATACATTAAAATTATTGTTAAAATATTATCAATATATCATTATTTCACTGAAATTTTTTAATTATAAAAANTATCTGTTTCATTAACAAATTAAATGAGAAATAATCAAAGAATCCTTTAGAAGTAGCAGGAGTCATATATAGATTGATGTGTACATGTACAGAACATAAATATTATATTGGAGAAACAGGAAGAAAACTTGAAGTGAGACTGAAAGAACATGAGGCGGCAATCCAACTAAACAGAACTGAATCTCCATGGCAACAACACTGCAATATAACAAAATGTATTATTGACCGAAATAATATTAAAATATTGTACAAAGTAAAAAATCTTGTAAAAAGAAGTGTTATCGAACATTATTGTATCAAAGGACATGTAAATTGTATTAATTTAAATACTGGCGCATGTGTTGATGCATGCTGGGATAGCTTGATAGAGTATAAAAGTATCGACAATGTAAAACTGTAATATCCACTGATGAGGCTGATAAGCAAAATATATTTGGAAGAAAAAGGAAAAATAAAGTGAGAAATAGTAAATAAGTTTCTAGTCCATCTGTGTTTTTAATTCTATCGAAATCGGATTCAAAAAAGTGAATTTCATTTGTATTCTTAAAGAATTTTTTTTTAAAGAAAAATTTTTTTGAAATTTATTAATTTTAATTATTATGGAAATTATGAAAACCCAGATTTAAAACATACATATTATGCTTGTAATATGCAACTTCTGGTAAGGAAGTGCTTTTTGCAAGTTGAAAGAAAAATGAAATAGCAATTTGGATTACGTAATGATAGATCTTGGTCTTGTTTTAATACATTAAAATTATTGTTAAAATATTATCAATATATCATTATTTCACTGAAATTTTTTAATTATAAAAATTAATTAAATTGCTATACCTGATAACTTTTCAATCTAATAAAATCAACCGATATCGGAACAGTCTTGCATTCCATATATCTAACATACTGCTTGATTTTGTCCATGAGGTCAGCAAAGAATTTGTATCCCCCTTTCAAAACGCACAATGCCGTGAAGGGTTCTCCTTTGATATCGACCGCTATGTCTCGAGCTAATCGTTCGATACTGAAAAATAAAACTTTGTTTTAAAAAATACAGAAATTGAGAATAAAAATATCATACGTACCGATCTTGTATGAGACCACAGGGTATGAGAACGGAAGACAGACTATTCTGATAATGTTGAGGAATACAGAAGGCGTCAAGATCATAACCGTCGAAATTATCCGGAAGCTGTAAAAAATTCACAAATTTAGTATATATTTTATCAAAATTAATGTTATTGTTCTTTACACTTATATGTTTGAAACCAAAAGAATATTTTCTTCAATTAAAAAGTCCAGTAGATTCTCCAGACCTAAGTTCTTTTCTGAATTTTTTAAAAGACTTATCACAAACTGAACATTTTAAAATAAAATTTCTAATTCTCAAATGTAATCTCTCCAAATTCCCATTAATTTTGTAACTTTCTAATTCTAGATCATTTTCAAAGATTCTTGTATGCTTTTCTAAATATATTTGGGGTTCCTTTTTGTTAGAGATTTAGAAAGTGACATTATAATGGAGCACCAGTCCCAAGTACAAAGGTAACTTATATGTCAGTTCAAAACGATGTACAATTTTATATAATAAAATCACCACAATAAAGACAAATTTAGAAATAAAATAGCAATAATGAAAGAAATATGCAGAGAGAAATATTGAAAATGTAATAAATGATGTCCTGAAATTATCTTTTGTTAGTATTATTTCAGAATGATTCTGTGTAAGCATCATAAGTAATATTCTCAATATATAATGATTAAGAAGGTTTTTCCTATAAATTCATGTATAAATACAGGGCACATGAAAAGTTCTGTCAATTTTTTGAAATACTTCAACAGTATAAAAATACTGTACAAATAAATAAATTCACAAAACTAAACAAACAATAAGTTTTATTTAACAAATAACAATAAGCAAAAAAATTTACAACAAATGCTCAAAATTGCCTTCTGGGGCTTCAATGCATTTACGTAGTCGCTTGCGAAAAGTTCCAACAATGGTCACGCATTCTTCCACCGAAATTTCGTCCCAGGCATGCGCACCAATGCTGCTTTCAGCTGGTCCATGGTGGTGTATCGTGTTCCCGAGATTTTTTGCTCCAGGATCGACCACATCGAGTAGTCCAGCAGGTTAAGATCTGGTGAGTTAGGCGACCAAATGTCTTTGCCCCAAAAGCCCAGAAACAGCTCTTCACAGACGGTAATTGTTGATTGGGCCAAATACGCCAGTGCCCAGTCTTGCTGAAGCATGAATCCTTCTGGGCTGAAGTGCTGCGACACCCACAGCTCCAATATGTCAAGTAGGACCTGTGCTGGTAGATGGCGGTGTTGATCTTGACGTTCCACTCGATGAAGACCAGTGGCATCTTCCCAGTGGTGCAGATGCCAGCCCACACCATGATTGAGGCTGGAAAATGGCTGCAACCAATGGTTTTTGCAGCAGCAGTCTTCTGTTGACCCTTCTTGAGCAGCTGTCGATGGTTTTGGCAGTTTTGAAGCAGCTCGAGGGTGAAAATCTTCTTGTCAGTGAAGAGCACCTTGTTCAAGAGACCAGCGCCGACCAGCTGACACATTCGGTGAGCTTTCTCGAGCCTCTTCACCTTCATTGCTTCATTTAAGAAGTGGACACGGGCGATCTTGTAGCTGCAAAGTCCCAGCTTCCCCTTGAGGATATTATGGACTCACTCCTCGCTGATTTGGAGCTCCTTGACCGTTTTGCGCATGGACACCTCTGGATTGTGACAAATCCAGCATCGCACCTTGTTGATGTTCTCCAGAGTGGTCGAAGTGGTTGGATGACCGCTCTGAGGATAGTCCACAGTCCCCCCAGTCTCCTTGAAACATTTCACAATCCTGTAGACCAGTAATTCCCAAACTTTTTCAATCCACTGTCCCCTTTGTTCCATAAAGTTATACCCAATGCCCCCTAACCCATTTTCTCTTGTGAGAGAAAGGATTGGAAATATTCTTAGGAAAACTTTTCTATGAATCTCACACTTTGTGCCCTTACCATATGTTGTTCTCAACATCTGGAAACCATTAAACGCAATGTTTCCTCTTATCATTTTAACAGAGGAAAGGGAATGGCTTTCAGTGACCCCAATTTTGCCTTCGGTCACCGTTCAATACCTTGCCTCCAGTGTCCCCTAGATTTATTCATTGCCCACAAGGGGGCATTATTGCCCACTTTGAGAAATGCTGCTGTAGACAGTCCTCTGTTGGAAACCAGTCACGCAAACAATGTCAGCTGTTTTCATTCCCAACTTGTGTAACTCAACAACAATGATATGTTCATTTTCACGAGACATAACGTTAGCACAACTAAAAATAAAAAAATGATTAGAGCACTTTCTTGATCAAAATTGCATGTGTAATCCAATAAAATCATAAAAAATAACAAAAAATGCAATGACAATTGCAAAAAATGCACAAAAATAAAATTGACAGAACTTTTCATGTACCCTGTATATTAGTAATATCATTCACACAAATAGATATGACAGTGTTGCTACATTAGCACCAAAGCTTCTATCTATCTGGTTGTTCACCAAGCTAATTCAATAAGTTAGTTAATGTTATGTTTGCGTAATAGAAACTACCGTATCAAAAGTCCAAGAGCAAATCCTCATACCACAGAGATTTGCTCTTGAACTATTGCTATAAAATATATATGTAAATAGTTTATCCTCAATAATTCCAGAAGATGGCATGATAATGTACACTGATATTGTAATTACTTACACTGACCCAGACATTAACAATTGGCAAACAAAGATAAATGATGTACTACAGACTTTATACAACTACAGTATATAAATGCAAATAATTACAGAATCAACACAAACAAGTGCAGTTATTTATTATTTAAAAGTAAAAATAAAAGTGACTGACATTGTTTATGTAAGATTATCAATCTAATGAAAGTATAATTAGAGCAGATCATGCAAGATATTTGGGAATTTCTGTAGACACTTTACTGGATCTGTTGAAATAAAGTTCAACTACAGCAGTGGCTCAATTCATTTGAATTATTACGATCTTAATTCCTCAAATTAATAAAGTTTGATAAAATAATTATATATTATTTGTATTGAATAGAAAATTACATACAGAATTACAGTTTTGGGAAAATGTGCTCGACTTCTTAAATTAAAATACACTGGCTACAAGTTGCTAATCATTTTGTCTGAGTATATGCAAATACTTGAATCCAGTTTCAATACATTTGCAAAAGGAACAAATAAATAATGTATAAATTCTATATACAGGATGATTTTAGATCTCCACAACACACTAGATCTCACAGAGGAGAATATTTTATGTGCAGCAACCCACATTTCCTGGTGCATCATTTAGGAATTACATGACACATGGGATGAGTTATTTTATTCCTTCACCTAATTCCGTGTGAGCAGCATCCATTTAAAAATTTCTGCAAAACATATTTCTATATTCTAGCCAGTGCATGAGCCACTGGACAGCAAAAATAGTAGTAGTAGTTTACAGTGGAATGCAACATGACATCCTCCATGACTCAGACAGTTTCATTTCAATGTCCATTATGTGGTTTTACAAATAAAAATTTAAAAGTTCTGAAAGTACATGTTAATGCACATGGTGATGTGTCATGTCAAATTTTTTTGAATGGTAACCAGCATTCTAATTCTTTTGTGTCTATTTTGAATGCTCATTTGGCAAGATAATCCATTTTATGGTTAAATTTTACAATTGAGACCCTTCTTTTTTCTTTAAAAACAGATTTTAAATCATAGATCTCTCTATCATGATACTATCAATAGTACATGCACCCCCATCTTTTTCTTTCTTTCACTGTTGTTACTAAATGCAAATGAACAGTAGCACACTCCAATAGTAGCAGAGTGACTGCTATTAACAAATGCACCCCTGCCAAAAGCATATCATGCACAGTAAATATGGCACTACAGATTTTTTTGCATTACATCATATAGTTTGCTTGGGCAAGTAGTCAAGGATGAACTTTACGATTCAACTGAGCTCCCTGAAATGATAATGTGTTATAGGAAGGCTAGGAGAAAAGTCAAGAAGCTCTCTGCATCTAACAACAATAGTTTCCATGCAAACAATACCCACAATATTTGCTTGACTGCATTAATGTCTTTAAAAAACAATGTCTGCAAGCATACTTTCTAACAATAAATACATATTTCATGTCATTATTTCCTTTCATTATTGTATTTAGGAGCTACCTGCCCTATCTTGTGACATAGCTCCTACACGATGGGTTGTTGCACATAAAACATTTCTATATGCGAGATCTATCATGCTAGAGAATTTATTACAGAGGTCTCAAATCATCTTATAATTGGTTCAATCTACCTTTCTCTGGTAACTTGTATGCTGATAGTTCAAATTTTAAACATTAAAATCTTGAAAACTAAAGTCCATTGGGCAAAATACTGAAACTCGGATTATTTTCAATATGCATTAACAAAGTTAAAGCTCATTGAAATTCCTGGCATTATGACTTGTTCCTCCCCTGTTATAGTTATTATTGACTGAGTCTTTTGATAAACCATGTAGATCAACTAACTGTACCTCAAGAAAATATGATTATTACCTTTATATAAACTCACCACTGGCACTATCAGCTATTTACAGTATAAGGAAGGCTATTAAATATTAGAATTCTATTAGTAATAACTTAAAAACCATAAATATACTTCACAAATTAAAAGATGCTTAAATTTTTACATGCAGAAAATAACAATATTAAATACTGTTTGTATTGTATAGGGCTATTCTATTTTGTGGACATACCCTACTCTCTACTAGTAAATAATTATAGTTTGTCCATTTTATTATAATGGTTTTAATTTATATAAATTTCAATCTAATTTTTTTTGTATCTGTCCTATAAGATGACCCTGGATTTTGGGGGCCTTTTTTTTATGATTCAACTGTTGTCTTATCTGCGGAAATATACAGTATATGTGAAAAAATTTTCAAAAACAATTATTTGAATTGTTAATCTAGAATGGCAAACAAGACTGCCTCAAGTCGCATTGTTTTTAAATGGACTGCAATGTAATATTATAGCTAAAAATAACATACCCATATGGACATTAAACAAATATATGTGCACAAATCTATGAATTGAGTACAGTAGAGCATCGATTATCCGACTCAATTGGGGACTGGGGTTGGTCGGATAATTGAAAAGTCGGATAATCGAAAAGTCGGATAACTGAAAAGTATGAAAAAATCCATTATTAGTGTAGTATATTATTATATCCCATGTAATTAGTATATTAGTATATCACTATTAACCAACTTCGCATTGAATTTTCATCGGTGTTTAGCCTAACAAATTTTTTCTTTTTTAAATAATAATCGTTGCTATTTTATCGGTAAAAATTATTTTAAAATTATTTTATTGCTCACGAAACAAACAACCACTCATAATTAGAAAATTAAGTCTCATTTAAATATTGGCCTCCCTTCAATGGTTGAGCCGTTGATGCCAGCTAAAACACACAAAAATTTAACAAAAATAATATTAAAGTAGCCAAGACATAGCCAAATATTGTAGCGCCACATCACTAGCAAATATTTGAATTTGCCGACTAGAACGCGGTCGGTTAACCGAGGTGATGGTTAATCGGGGGTTGGATAATCGATGCTCTACTGTATATTAAACTCCAATATTCATAATATATGACAGACATGGGCAAATGCGACTCAGATCCGCATGTGGCTCTTTTTGAGTTAGATGCAGCTCTTGCTGAAAGTGTTAATTTCTGCTTTTTATTATTATTTTTACAATTTTATTTCCACAATTTTGTGAAAATATTTTTATTAAAAAAATTCAATATTTGTTTTATATTATATTTATATAATAAAATCGCAGTACAGAATAATAAATGTGGCTCCCATGCATTTTGCGAAACCTACATTTTGGCTCCCATTGAACTCTTACTTGCCCACCCGTTATATGAATTTAAATTATAATAATGCATTTATGGATATTTTAAGCCTGTTAACACAAAAATATTTTTATCAAAATCAAGCATTGGTGTGAAACATTCAGCAGACTGCACGTCATGCACTCTTAATTGAGAATAATTCAATAGAAACGAGTTAGAAATTGAATATAATAAGCAGTTTCCTAATTTACAGCACTTTATATCAGTTAATTATTAAATTAAAAAATACACACATTACACAATTCTGTAATAGCAAAATTCAGTACTAAAGCACAATTTAGCAGTTGCAAATTTATCAAACTTCATTTCTTTGGCATTAAATTTAGCACAAGTAAATATTTAAAATGGATATTTTTATACACACACACAAACTAAATCTTGATTGCAGGGGAAAAAAAACGTATTTATAATTCATATTTGTTCTAATTTTATATATGATGTTAACGGCCCATCTTATCACACCATTCAAGAAATCTAAATAAGAAAGTTTCAAAGTCCATTTTGAGATAAGAAAAGGTTATCAAATAGAAACAAGATTTTCGTGACAGCTTTTATTAAACAGCCCACTTACTATTTTGAGTTATTAATAAATAAACTTTTAAAATGCCATTTAATAAATAAAAATACTTCTTTATTAGAGACAACTAATATTCAAAAACCTAAATGTTTTTAAATTTACGAAGCCAACCTATGAAATTTTATATCAACTAGCTCTTATGAAATATAATAGCATGTATGCCTGTTGAATTTTGGCATGATTTTTAATAAAACGTTTCTCTGCATGTTCTGTTTTTATACGTATGTATACGAAAGTTTTGGTTTTCTATTCTTATTGTTATAATTTCAATTTCTGAACATAAAGACAAAAAATACAAAGTTTAGAATGACACCAAACATGACAATAACCACTTCACATTGTAGTTCAACAATCTTCATGCTGGACTTATTAAAACAATATAACATACCTCCAAAAAACCTCTGGGTGCCCAGAGACAAAATCTATGTATGGAAATCCATCCAATCAACATAGACAACTTAATTACATCATGATGCAGATTCATGTCTTTTGAGCCATATAGAGTTTAAAATTAAATTCGAACATTGGCAGCTTTGATTTACACTCCATTTAAAGGAAAGCAGAAAATCTGAAGCAGAGCTCAGAAGCAGGGCTGTAGAGTTGGTAAAAAAACACTCGCCTCCTGATAATTTTAGTAGGCTGACTCTGATTCTGGCAAAATTAAATACCAAGTCATTTTATGGGGGATCAATTCACAATTTTTTTGTTTCAATTTATTTTTTGAAGAGTTAAAACACCTATAAAAATATTACAAAATAAGCAATCCAATATGGCAGATTGACAGATCATTTCAAAAAAAAAAAAAAAAAAAAAAAAAAAAAAAAAAAAAAAAAAAANCCCTGATACCATCCACAAAATGATCAAAAATCACAAACTGCCGGACACAATACACCCCCTGATCGACGAGGTAGCTAACAGTGGCCTTGACATCAAGAAGGTCCAAACTTCCATCCACCCAGCAAACAGCTTAACCTTCAACTTTGTGCAACATCCACCTCAGTCCTTGAGGGGACTCAGTTTTTACACGGACGGCTCCAAGGCTAATGGCGCTGTCGGTGCAGCTGTTCACCTGCTGGACCCCCAGAGAAAGCTCTTTTGGAATGCCGCTTACAAGCTGTACGAGGGTTGCTCTGTGAATCAAGCGGAGTCTTTTGCAATATGGAAAACACTCCGTTATATACACGATAATATCCAGCAGTTCACTGGGAAAACAATTAATATAATAACTGACAGCAAAACAGCCCTGCAACAGATAAAAAAAGGAAACCGTAAACTCCCCATCATAAGTAACTGTCTGGACACATTAAGCGCCCTAGCCAGTGTGACCCATATCACCTTCTATTGGGTCAGGGGTCATTCTGGCAATATCGGAAATGAAACAGTGGACAAACTGGCAAAGCAGGCTCATAAACTAGCCTGCTCTTACTCCTACACCTCCGTTCCCATCTCCTTCCTCACAAAGGAACTTACTGCCATCACTATGTCAAGGTGGCAAAACGACTGGGACAGTAGCCACACTGGACGAAATACCCACAACTTCCTCCCAGACGTTAACAATAGGTCCCACCTCACTTACCTGAGTGCGACTCATACTATAACGCAGATTCTCACAGGCCACGGCAATTTCAAGTGCTACCTTCATCGCTTCCTAAAGAAGGGAAATGGACTTTGCGACTGTGAAGTAAAGGAGAGGGATGACCCTTTCCATATCATATTTACTTGTACCAAGTTCAATCAGTATCGTCAACAACTAAGAGACCTGACAACCCAAAAAGGGCACAACTGGCCCTGCCACCTCAGCGCATTCCTCGAGGACAAGGACATATACACCATATTCGTCAAATTTATCAACAACCTAAACTTAGCAGACTATCAAACCCCAACTGCTACCCAAGACAATATGCCAGCTAACTCACTAAATAGGCACAGTCAGACTCCATAACTCCAGGATCCAAGGACAACATCAAGGCTCCATTTTCTTTTAGGACTTAATCAGATACCTACGTATGGGTGTGATTTCTTCCTTGTATCACTCTTCAGCACCCATCATTAGCCTTCAATCGTAAAGTAAGAGCAACCACGGCGCCAATCATCGTTCATGTGAATCATCTTTCTGTCTTCACGTACAAACATTATATATTGCAATTTTGTATTTTTGTGTTTTAATAAACAAATCCCAGCTGGAGCCCCTCCTTCTCTTCCCCCTTCTATTACCATTGCTAATTCTTTCATCCCTCCCCTCCTTCCCTTATCCTACCTCCTTACCTCTCCTTTCTTCCTTTCTCCTTCTAGGGCTATACCTCTGAGTAAGGCCCAACCCCCCTTTTACCAACTGTTTTTGTCATATACTGCGTTGTTGTCGTCATCTTGTTTAGCTTTACACTATTCACTTAATGACAATTACTATCTCTATCACACACTTTCATTTTTTTTCATATAATGTCCATTCAAGCATATTTAAATAATGTTTTTTTGAGCAATTTCAAGCTAAAACTTTAGACTTAAAAAATTTGATCTTTTAAATTTTCAGTCTTTGAAAACCTTTTTTTTATTTTTTGTTCTTTATTAAGATGTATTAAGATGTTTTTTTTATTTCAAGACTTAAAAAAATTTGTGATCTTACTTTTGACAAAGCCTAACACTTCTACATTTAAAATTTTGAAGCTCAAGAGTTACATTATAGTTTTAAATAAATTATAGTGTAAAAAAGTTATTTTCAAATGCTTTGGATCCAAGATAAATTTTTTTTTAATGTGTTTGGTTTTAAGGAGGAATGAGAGCTGTTATAAGCTTGAATGGATTAATGACATATTTTTTTAATGTATAATGTGACTTGTCATTGCTGAAGATGTTCTCCACATTATACCAAAAAGTATTTTAGCTGTGCATAGTTGATAATTGTTGAAAAATGAATAGTCTATTTTCTAAGAATTTTTCACTCTTCATAAACTCAAAAGCAAAGTGAATGTTATCATACCACCAATAAACTTAAGATATATGAATTACAACTGGTATCCTAAAGATCACACTTGAACGAAGTGATCACTGTAATTAATTGCTATTATTAATTAATTAATGATTAATTATTAAGAAATTTGGTACTAGAGGTAAGCACTAGGTGCTATCTCGTATTAAATTTAATAATCAAAATATTTACTAATTAATTTAATATATTCTGGAAGAAAATAATTGATCCCACTAATTTAGAATATTGTAAATTAATTAGTAAACATTATTAAATTTAATACATGTGATCTTGTGATTAAACAAGTGTGATCTAATATATAAACATCACTAAGCCCAATGAATTAATAATAAGCATTAGGTGCTATGTAACACTTACCTCTAGTACCGAATTACTTAATAGTTAATCATTAATAATAGCACTTAATTAGCCACATTAATTACAGTAATCATTTGGTTTATTATTAATTCATTAATCTTAGTGATGTTTATACAAGATCACACTTGTTTTCATATTCCATACCTTACATTTTTAAACTATTCAATGCTACTCCAATCTTTCAATTAAAACCTGAATTTGATCATTGTCAAAATTTTAATGCTTATGGTTCACTGTTTTCCAAAACTATCCTGATAAAACCTTGCAAATGATTTAACAAGTTTGAAGTGATATCAAGAAGCTTCATTTTTGGTTGATTGGAGTTGAAGTTTGTGGCACAAGGACCTAGGCAGGCAAAGAATGCCAGGTCTTTTAGGTCTTAATATGTATGTTCTAGAATTCTGTATATAAGTTTATTGCCTTCAGATATGCCATTATAGGTTGAATTTGTCTGTTGTAATCTAGTATATTCCATAAAGCTTGGTCATCTGAAGATATATGTTGTTGAAGGTATCATTCTCTGGCTGTTTTATACTGAGGGCACTTTATTAATACATGTCAGATAGTAAGTAGGGTTTGGCATGTTGAGCACATCAGTTGGGTATCCTTTGTTAATAGGTAGTTGTGTGTTAATCTTGTATATCCAGTTCTCAGACAGGCAAGTACTATTTCTTCTTTCCGGTTTTCCTGGTGGCTGGTTGTCTATTTTATTAACTCTGGTTAGTGTATAGTTTATTGTTGAGTTGTTTGTTCCAGTCCTCTTGCCATTTTGCCATTTGTTGTATTGTACTGTTAATACAGCTGTATAAGTCTTTATAGTATGGTCTGAAAGTTCGTGCTTGGTTTCTGTTGTCTTGTTTTGCAAGTTTGTCTGTGGTTTCATTTCCTGAAGTCCAGTATGTCCAGTCAGTCAGTATAAGGCTATTGTATTTTCTGCATGTTGGAGTAAGCTTCATTTTTACATAAATTCTTATATATATATATATATAATGGGTATTATTACATGTATATACAGGGTGTTTCAAAACTCATGGACAAAAATTTAAGGGTTGATAGAAAACATCTAATTTTCACCATACAATGCATAGGCAGAGAGCAAGTGGTAGCTAGGAGGTATCCAAAGAGCAACTGCCTAAAGCAGAAAGCCTTNGTACAGAATAATAAATGTGGCTCCCATGCATTTTGCGAAACCTACATTTTGGCTCCCATTGAACTCTTACTTGCCCACCCGTTATATGAATTTAAATTATAATAATGCATTTATGGATATTTTAAGCCTGTTAACACAAAAATATTTTTATCAAAATCAAGCATTGGTGTGAAACATTCAGCAGACTGCACGTCATGCACTCTTAATTGAGAATAATTCAATAGAAACGAGTTAGAAATTGAATATAATAAGCAGTTTCCTAATTTACAGCACTTTATATCAGTTAATTATTAAATTAAAAAATACACACATTACACAATTCTGTAATAGCAAAATTCAGTACTAAAGCACAATTTAGCAGTTGCAAATTTATCAAACTTCATTTCTTTGGCATTAAATTTAGCACAAGTAAATATTTAAAATGGATATTTTTATACACACACACAAACTAAATCTTGATTGCAGGGGAAAAAAAACGTATTTATAATTCATATTTGTTCTAATTTTATATATGATGTTAACGGCCCATCTTATCACACCATTCAAGAAATCTAAATAAGAAAGTTTCAAAGTCCATTTTGAGATAAGAAAAGGTTATCAAATAGAAACAAGATTTTCGTGACAGCTTTTATTAAACAGCCCACTTACTATTTTGAGTTATTAATAAATAAACTTTTAAAATGCCATTTAATAAATAAAAATACTTCTTTATTAGAGACAACTAATATTCAAAAACCTAAATGTTTTTAAATTTACGAAGCCAACCTATGAAATTTTATATCAACTAGCTCTTATGAAATATAATAGCATGTATGCCTGTTGAATTTCGGCATGATTTTTAATAAAACGTTTCTCTGCATGTTCTGTTTTTATACGTATGTATACGAAAGTTTTGGTTTTCTATTCTTATTGTTATAATTTCAATTTCTGAACATAAAGACAAAAAATACAAAGTTTAGAATGACACCAAACATGACAATAACCACTTCACATTGTAGTTCAACAATCTTCATGCTGGACTTATTAAAACAATATAACATACCTCCAAAAAACCTCTGGGTGCCCAGAGACAAAATCTATGTATGGAAATCCATCCAATCAACATAGACAACTTAATTACATCATGATGCAGATTCATGTCTTTTGAGCCATATAGAGTTTAAAATTAAATTCGAACATTGGCGGCTTTGATTTACACTCCATTTAAAGGAAAGCAGAAAATCTGAAGCAGAGCTCAGAAGCAGGGCTGTAGAGTTGGTAAAAAAACACTCGCCTCCTGATAATTTTAGTAGGCTGACTCTGATTCTGGCAAAATTAAATACCAAGTCATTTTATGGGGGATCAATTCACAATTTTTTTGTTTCAATTTATTTTTTGAAGAGTTAAAACACCTATAAAAATATTACAAAATAAGCAATCCAATATGGCAGATTGACAGATCATTTCAAAAAAAAAAAAAAAAAAAAAAAAAAAAAAAAAAAAAAAAAAAAAAAAAAAAAAAAAAAAAAAAAAAAAAAAAAAAAAAAAAAAAAAAAAAAAAAAAAAAAAAAAAAAAAAAAAAAAAAAAAAAAAAAAAAAAAAAAAAAAAAAAAAAAAAAAAAAAAAAAAAAAAAAAAAAAAAAAAAAAAAAAAAAAAAAAAAAAAAAAAAAAAAAAAAAAAAAAAAAAAAAAAAAAAAAAAAAAAAAAAAAAAAAAAAAAAAAAAAAAAAAAAAAAAAAAAAAAAAAAAAAAAAAAAAAAAAAAAAAAAAAAAAAAAAAAAAAAAAAAAAAAAAAAAAAAAAAAAAAAAAAAAAAAAAAAAAAAAAAAAAAAAAAAAAAAAAAAAAAAAAAAAAAAAAAAAAAAAAAAAAAAAAAAAAAAAAAAAAAAAAAAAAAAAAAAAAAAAAAAAAAAAAAAAAAAAAAAAAAAAAAAAAAAAAAAAAAAAAAAAAAAAAAAAAAAAAAAAAAAAAAAAAAAAAAAAAAAAAAAAAAAAAAAAAAAAAAAAAAAAAAAAAAAAAAAAAAAAAAAAAAAAAAAAAAAAAAAAAAAAAAAAAAAAAAAAAAAAAAAAAAAAAAAAAAAAAAAAAAAAAAAAAAAAAAAAAAAAAAAAAAAAAAAAAAAAAAAAAAAAAAAAAAAAAAAAAAAAAAAAAAAAAAAAAAAAAAAAAAAAAAAAAAAAAAAAAAAAAAAAAAAAAAAAAAAAAAAAAAAAAAAAAAAAAAAAAAAAAAAAAAAAAAAAAAAAAAAAAAAAAAAAAAAAAAAAAAAAAAAAAAAAAAAAAAAAAAAAAAAAAAAAAAAAAAAAAAAAAAAAAAAAAAAAAAAAAAAAAAAAAAAAAAAAAAAAAAAAAAAAAAAAAAAAAAAAAAAAAAAAAAAAAAAAAAAAAAAAAAAAAAAAAAAAAAAAAAAAAAAAAAAAAAAAAAAAAAAAAAAAAAAAAAAAAAAAAAAAAAAAAAAAAAAAAAAAAAAAAAAAAAAAAAAAAAAAAAAAAAAAAAAAAAAAAAAAAAAAAAAAAAAAAAAAAAAAAAAAAAAAAAAAAAAAAAAAAAAAAAAAAAAAAAAAAAAAAAAAAAAAAAAAAAAAAAAAAAAAAAAAAAAAAAAAAAAAAAAAAAAAAAAAAAAAAAAAAAAAAAAAAAAAAAAAAAAAAAAAAAAAAAAAAAAAAAAAAAAAAAAAAAAAAAAAAAAAAAAAAAAAAAAAAAAAAAAAAAAAAAAAAAAAAAAAAAAAAAAAAAAAAAAAAAAAAAAAAAAAAAAAAAAAAAAAAAAAAAAAAAAAAAAAAAAAAAAAAAAAAAAAAAAAAAAAAAAAAAAAAAAAAAAAAAAAAAAAANTATACAATGGCTTACTGTGCAAATACATTCATCGCCAGTTATACTATCTAAAACTCTATGTTACTGGCAATGTATGAAAAGCAGGCATTGTATAGAATGCATGGCATTTTTGGGCAAAGCACAAAATATCCAAATTATTTTATTATTATATATACTTTCCTTATGTATGTAATACCTAAGCATTATACAGAACGACAAATGCTTTTTATACAATGGCTTACTGTGCAAATACATTCATCGCCAGTTATACTATCTAAAACTCTATGTTACTGGCAATGTATGAAAAGCAGGCATTGTATAGAATGCATGGCATTTTTGGGCAAAGCACAAAATATCCAAATTATTTTATTATTATATATACTTTCCTTATGTATGTAATACCTAAGCATTATACAGAACGACAAATGCTTTTTATACAATGGCTTACTGTGCAAATACATTCATCGCCAGTTATACTATCTAAAACTCTATGTTACTGGCAATGTATGAAAAACAGGCACTGTATAGAATGCATGGCATTTTTGGGCAAAGCACAAAATATCCAAATTATTTTATTATTATATATACTTTCCTTATGTATGTGTAATACCTAAGCATTATACAGAATGACAAATGCTTTTTAGGCAAAGTATTAAAAGAGTCATGAAAAGGCTTTTATTGAAAAGATGTAGGAAAGTCACATACCTTGCCACATGACTTTTAACACTTGCCTCAGACAGAGAATAACCCCATTTGCATTTCAGTCTGTTCAGAAGTGATGAAACATGCTACTTTGAATTTGTTCAGCAAAGACTTTGAATTTGTTCAGCATTTTCATACAGCCCATA
The DNA here is from genome assembly GCF_000671375.1 of Centruroides sculpturatus. Classification (NCBI taxonomy): domain Eukaryota; kingdom Metazoa; phylum Arthropoda; class Arachnida; order Scorpiones; family Buthidae; genus Centruroides; species Centruroides sculpturatus. The sequence goes on from NW_019385795.1 coordinate 88,559, forward strand.
CTGTGCTGTATGAAAATGGAAGAGCTATGTGTAATGACCGAGAAGGAATTATGGCATGTTAACATGCAATAACAATTCTATGAAGAACTGTCTAAAGTGCAAGCCAATGCTGCAAAAAAACATCGTTTTCCAAACCAAAACTACTTACTAGAAATTATTGAGCGATGTGAAAAAGTCAAAGATGACTACTAAGAAGGAACTATTGGCTGCTGAACTGCTATAATGTGATTGATGTTAGCAGAAAACAAATGTAAACTGACTTATCCTGTTAAAGAAGGAATTAGTGTTATCCAGTTCTAGATCATGGACTGAGTTATTTAACATACAAGTTATTTAACATACTCGTACTTCATAACACTCATTTGGCCATTGCCATGGAGGACATGGCAGAATATTGAAAGAACTTCAGGCAAATACTCATCATGATATTGAACTGTACTGTACCTTCACCTTTGTGAGCTGTGCCAGAAGAAACAAAAAGATATTCAGAAAGGTGTTATTGTGAAGACTATGGTTTTTTTCAGCTGCAATCTGAAAAAATTGTAGACCTATAAATTTCCACTGTCATCAATGTTGAGAACACTGTTAGATAGATGAAAGCTCAGACCAGATATGGAAACCTCAGGGACAGGAGGCCCACTTAACTATATACGAACTTCCAATGAAAACTGAAAGTCACATTATTTCAATTGAAAAATTTTCCCTAAAAGGTGTTAGATAGATAACCGGCACAACTCTATTGTTAAAGGAAAAGTATGATGTACAGGGGCAAGCACTACTAATTTGAGGCAGAGAGCATATATTTCAAATTAAATTAATTAAAAATATGATTAAAACTTGCAGCCCGGAATTGTGACAATGTCACAATAAATAATTGCTCACTCATTTATGTATTTTTAATGAAGGACTTTTCATGACACTCTTTTCAAGTTTTACTTTTTTGTGAGAAAGACAATTAAGTATAATTTAAAATAAAATTCTTTCCTTCCTTGTTACAAGTGGATTCATATTTTATTTTTGTTTGTTTTCTTCAATAAGAAAGTCCTATACTTATTTTGTATTTCTTGGATATATCATACCTTTTCCCAAAAATGCCAGCTTTTCACATATTGCCAATAACACATATATAGGGGAGGGTGGGGATGAAAGGGACAAAATTCATATTTTTATTTTTCACTGAAAAAGTTCACTTCTAATCAGTTTTATTTTTAGTGCAAAAGATTCATTAGACCTTTACTTTATTCTGACCATATTGTGAATTCATCCTATTATATTGGTAGTTGAACATTTTCACATTTNCTATGTTTGAGATTTTACCCCTAAATGTAAGAAATGAAAAAAACTTACTTTTGCATGCGTTTTCTGCTCATCCAGGCATTCCAAACACTGGTGCTAATGTATTGGACCCTACAAATGTGTGAAAACTATGGACTATTAGTGTCATCTATCCATGAAATAGCGAAGCTCCATAAGTAATTTAGCAGCAAGTTATAGAGGCTGTCCCTTTCATCCCTTGTCCCTTTCATCCCCACCCTCCCCTATACATATAAAATTTTGAATACTTAACCAAATAACAAAAAGTATAGCTAGCTTATATTTTAATGACAGTACTGAGCAATATGCTAGTTTATTAGAAAGTCATTATGACAGAATGCCAATAAAAATTGATAGTTTTCATATAACTATGATGCAAGCCAATTATCTAACGATTGAACTGGATGTGGCCTGCAGGCTGTCAGTCAGACCATACTGATAGATACCACACCAGACATTTAATTTAACCAAATGCCAAAAAAATTAAGTAATAAACAGTTCCTAATGGCACAGTGCCAATTAAAGTACAGTATATGAGTTTTCTGCTATCATAAACGAATGAATAGAAAGCTTAATCTGGCATCATACAATGATGTAACTAAAACACACATCAGGATTACGAGATGAGAACAAATCCAACACGAGCCAATCCTTTTTTTTCCTAAATACATCTAACTATTAGAATAATTCATTACACTTATTAAGAGAGAACATTATGTTCACCTTTACCAACAAATCTGTTTATTAATTTCTGTACCAAAATTGATAAAATTTGACACTGATTATTGTTTAGTTTACAGCTTCATTTATATATTGTTGTATGTTTTATATAAAATGACACTTATTACTTTTTAGTTAAGTGTAAGTAAGTAAATACTACTTTACTTAAGCAATCTTTAAAGTAAGAAATTGCTGCTCATTTCAGAAAACCAACTTTTTATTAAATAAATGTTTTCTATCAAAATGTAACCATCATCAGTTCAATATCTTACATTTAACTGTTTAGAATAGAATAGCATAGAATATAAAACTTTGGGTTTATAAAACTTTATTCTGAAATATACAATTATAGAATTTATCAATTATACAATTATAGATTTTATTAAATCTAAGATTCTATCTGAGGATGGTCAGATTTCAACTAATAACATTTCTTTTATTTAATAAAAAAGTTGGCTTTTTGACATTAGCAGTGATTTATTTATTTCTTTAAAAAGTTGGTGCCAAGTTTCATAATATTTTACATCAAGTATTTTTATTTTCTTCCATTAATTTTTTTTGGCTACTCGCTGACCCATTTTCAGGATAACAATACATATTTTAATTCTTTAACTTTGTTCTGATAAAAAAAAATTTTTTCTGAATATGAAACTTTGATTTGTTTATTTAAATATTTTAAAAATACTTACCGAAATAAAATTATAATTAAATGTCTTTTATTAAATGTAAAATTCTACAAAATATAAACATATACAGTAGAAATTCTTTAGAAATTTGTGTTCAAATTAATTATGAAATGACTATGAAATATCTCAATGTAGTTAGAGCTATTTATAACAATATTTTCCACTTGTTTCTTTATTCTGGAATGGAGCCACAATGTGCATCTTTATTTTTAACACACTAGATTGTTGTTTTAGTTGTTTCATAATATTAAATAAAGTATAAGAACAATACAATGCATCACTAACATACATGCTACAACAGAATATATAGTCTATAACCAGATTTAACAACATATGTAGCATAATCATTTAACAAATAATTCTAGTTATGTATATAACTAGAATTATTAATAATCTAAAATTTACCTGTTAATAATCTAAAATTTACTGAAAAATTATTTGTTAATTAGAGTACAATCATATTAATTATAGCCAATTTTATAATCACAAATACCTGTTTATATGTTAATTACCAAGATATAGACTTGTTTTTTTTAATTAACTGTCTATTACACATATATTTACTAAATACCGTACAAATTACCTCAAAATTTATATGATAAGATACATACGTTCAATTTGTATGCCTGAAAACTACAATGCATTAAAAATGAAATGAATAATGTACGAAATTAGAAAATGTATGAGGTAAAATCATGTAAAGATTAGATACTGCTTATCACATGATTTCTAGTTTCACTTTCGTTTTAAGTATGAACCATAGGGTAGGAATGAATTTATAACAATTAAGTAGTATTGTATTTACGAATATATCGCTTCTCATTTGCATCTGGGTATAACTGCCTGTGTATTTTAATTGGTAGTACTGTAGAAGCTGTATAGAAAGAAAAATTGAGGGAGAAATACTACCTCAAATAATTTTAATTCATCAAGATGATAATTTCAAAATCTCGCCCACTCACACGTGCACAACATTGCAAACGAAATAGAAATTCCGCCTTAAACGACTACATAATTGTAAAGATAACTCGAGAAACTTACAATTATCGTTTTCCCTGCAGACATTTTACTTATACTAACTCGTTCGGTACATTTATGCAACCCTTTAAAGAAATCGAAACCTATATTCAAAGTAAATACCACTTTGTCACGCACTGGCCACTCAAAACATGCTTTCGGCGTGCACTAACGGTGGCGACATCTGAATAAAACAGAAATATTTCGTGAAACTATAATTTTATTTATTATTATTTATTATCGACATCGTCATTTATAAATCGTTTTATTTTTGCATCTATTTATTTCTATATTGAATACATTTTCGATAATTAATTATAATTAATAATAATAAAATATACAATTGAAGACGCTAGACAATTGGTTAGAATAATTTTTTTCTCTAGATGCCTTTATAATTAAATTTTAAATGAATTATAGAAGCAATACTAGTAAAATACGTATTATTTGTAATATAAGTTAGCCCTAAATTTAGTTAACCGAGTCGTACTGTATTTTTAACCCATGGTTAGGAGAATTGTTTGACATTCGATAAAAACTGAAGAAGACCTTGAAAAATTAGAAGATTCACAAGAGAATCTTCTAATTTTTCAGAGAATCACACAGTCAAATCTTACTCAAGAGGACATTCCGTTATCTCCCGCTTCTACAGAATCACCTATAGAAATACAAGAATTTACCGATAGTAATCTTAAACTGCCTTCTATACCGTTGATTGATGATGCAGTCACGAAGAATATTCAGTTACCCTGCACCTCCAAGGAATCGCCTCTGCAAGTTGAAGAAGTCATCACTGAGTTACTCTCAACTTCAGCAGAATCGCCATCACAGTTTCGTACGGAGCCTGTAAAGAGCACTATACAAGACATAGTCTGTATTGTTTGCTCAAAAGCAGCATCAAGTGCTCACAAGTGTAAATCGTGTAATATGTTTGTTCACGCAGTTTGTGGTGAAGTAGATCCTAAAGAGGAAGGGTATGGTAAGAATGTATTGTGCATCATCTGTAAAAAGAATATGGATCAGAAAATACAGCGTGATGAAGCCAAGAAATGTTTAGAAAAGCAAGCAAAGAAAATGTTAGCAGTTTCTAATGCAAAGCACCCAAACGTCGATGAAGGTTTCGCTGTGAGAATTAAAGTACCCGAAGAAGACAGAGCAAAAACTGATGCACGTTCAATTTTAGCTGTGGTTCTTAGTAAAACAGAGGATGGCTTTTATAAACTTGATACTAAAACAGGTATTTTAAAACAATTGTATGCAAAATCTGAATTCAGTGTTTGCAAAGAGAGATTTTTAACGAAAGAAGATGGATGTCCCTGCTGTAGAAATATCTTTACGTCAAACAGCAATAAAACAATCCCTTGGTACTGGGCAGGGTTTCAGAAAATGTGACTGCAAATCTAAATGTACCACAAATAGGCGTGCTTGTCGCAAAAACCAATTGCTACGTAATTCAAAGTGTCACCAATCTTTAGATTGCACTAATAAGTAAGTACAATTTTATCATATGTTTTGCAAATTCATTTCCCTAATTGTAGTAATATTTTAAACCGTTTGATTTTTGTATTAAAGTTTTTTTAATTGATTGATGATTGATTCAATCAACTAATTTGTTGATTGTATTAACTTGATTCTTTAGATATTGAAAATTAAATAAATAACATTATGTTAATTTAAGCGTACAGAAACGTTGCTGTTGTTCCAGCAAAAATCTTATTTTCACTTTACCGAGTGCCTAGTAGGTAATTTGCAGATTACCTAGATAATCTGAACATTACCTAGGTAATTTGAGAAATGGAATAATTTTCGCAGCTTTAACGGATCACCCTAGTTAATCTGCAGATTAGCTAGGTAATGCGCACATTAACGGATTTCGAGGTTTAGCGGTAACATATATATTGCATACAGGGGCAGATCTACATGGGGACTAATAGGGCTTAAGCCCTGGGCTCTCAAGTGTCAAGGACCCACAAAAAATGAATTATTATCATAAATTTTTAATACTTTTTCATATTGCCGTAACTAGGCAGGTGAAACAGGTGCACCCGCACAGAGTCCACTTATAAGGGGCCCAAAATGCATGTATTTGTTTTATTATTTTCCCAAACCTAATTGATTAAGGGGCTTAAATGCAAATTCTTGCACAGGGCATAGGAACGGCTAGTTACGGCACGTACAATTTCAATTTCGACGGGTTAAAAATGGAAATTTATAATCGATGTTCTTAAATATCAATAGTAAACACAATTATGAGCCGAACCATTTGAAATGATTACAATAATAAATTAAGCCATTTATTTATATTGGTTTGTTTTGTTTTCTAAAAATATCTACAATTAGATATCAATATTAAATTCGATAATAAGAAGCATCTGTCAAAAGTGATTATGATATAAAGTTTATCTTATCGGCAATTCGTAATTTTATGACGTTTAAGTGTACGATTCAGGATTAATCAATGAGAATGGCGTTTTCTCGAATATAATTTACCGAAACAGTACAGTACATCAGCATCAATACTAACTTCTAATTTAAAATTCATATTAAGGCTTGATTGGGTTTAATAATTTCGATATTTAACCTATTACGAAACAAATTTTTAAATGCGGATCACCCGACGAATTTCTCACTGGTTTAACCAATAAACGAAAAATACAGGTGTCACGTGACTGCTTCTTCAAATACGGTAAACAATGATCCTACGTATGTTTCAGCAGTTAAGTACACAAGCACGGATGTTCGCAGAAAATTGTTAAGAACTAGTTTTAAAATATTCTTATAACGTTCACACACAAAGCAATTTTATTGCTTGCTGCTGTAACTATTTTTTAAAAAACTCCGTCTTTTGGACTCTTCAGGCCTGTTATGGATTTGACCAGTTCAAAAATTGGGGGAGCCGGATGGTGTGGAATGGGCACGCGGAATTTGCAGGTAGTTGATAATGACAATATGTTCCTGGGAGTTCTCTTGGATTGAACCGATCCTCCCGAGCGGTTGATTAACGTCTTAGCTGCAATCCACTCTCCTGCAATAATTATAACACTTAGCATAAACTTGTAAACTTTATCAGATAAAAATACGATAGATTTGCATCCTTCATTATGTATTTTCTTCTTTCTAGCCCATATTTTGTACATATACTAATGATAGACTATCTCTGTGCCTTATCTTAATGGTAATAATCTTCAGCCGCTTTATACGAAATTTTAAATTAAAGTTAAATCTTACGAATAAAGTTATTATTAGAGTAAATTATCACATAAAACATGAAAATATTAATTGACTAATATATGCATTTATATCACAAATTTAATAAATATATATTAGAGGAGAAGGTGGTATTATGGAACCCCAATTACATTTTAGTGAATTGTAAACAAGGTATCATAACTACACCCACAGTTTTTGTGCGAAAAGTACTGGTAACTAGTAAACTAAATGTTCCTAATTGGATTTCTCGCTAGTGTAATCATAAGTATGGTTTTTGAAGGGTTTTGTACAAAAAGTCCGAAAGTAGGCTTAGAAAAAATCGGGTGGTAATATGGAACCTTACTGTATATTTTCAAAAAAATGCTTTAATGTAGCCAAAAACAAATAGGAAAGGACAAAAAATGTTAAATAATTACAAAATTATTTACTCCAATGTATTTTATCGCAAAAATGCTTTTATAATAGAAAAATATGACCTCCATCAACAATATATATTCCAGCAGCTCTTTTTCGATATTTTCAGACTTTCTACCTAGTGTCTTTTTCCCAAATTGCTCCGGACGAATGTCTGATTGCAAAGAGAGAGTTCGGAGGAGTTGAGTTCCATATTACTGTAAAAGCACCAAAGGGGTCCGTATTTCACGCATCGCCATCTCGAATTAACTTATGTCTGTCGAGACCAAAATTTAAAAAACGTGAACATCACACAGATTAATATGTACCCCTAAGTCTCTGGAACGGAATACATGCACCAGTGAACCTACAACTACACGATTTATATTTTAAAAATAATTAAATTCACTTAGCATTCAAAACTTGCGAATTTTGAAAAAAACAAATTTGCTGATTAAATGCGGACAACCGTTTAACTGAAGTAAAACGGGTTTTCCCCTTGCTATGGATGTCTGTCTAGTTCAGTTCAGCCACATTCCGCTACAGTTTGCCTTTATTATCAGTTCGAAATGAGGTGGTTCCATAATACCCGCAGTGTTCCATAATACCACCTTCTCCTCTATAATAATCACTGTAAAAATCCAAGAGTATCAGGAAGATTCAAGTGAATCTTCTCGAACAACAAAAGTTGATTGGTATATTGTATACAATATATTATCATTGGCCATGCAATTTATCTAGAGAAGTTTCATAATGAATTTAGAACTTAAAATTACACTTAACAATAAAAATCATTAAAATGTAGGCCTATACATTTAGAATCATATTGTAAAAAAATGGATGAAATCGAAAGAGATTCGAAAGAAATTTGAAAAATGTAAGATTGTAGAATTAATGGATTAAGACAAGGTAATTGCAACGTGAGTAATCTGTCAAGGCGGAGTGACTCCCAGAAGGACGTTTAAGAGAAATTGGCCGCTATTTGGGTGTTAGACATGTGAAGAATACCCGGAAAACACGTGGCTAACCTGTTCGCGAGGCGTGAACCAAGACTAACTACCAGTGTTTACTGGTTTTACCACTGGAAAAAATAAAAAAATAATACTTAAAATCAAAAGTCTTAATACAAAACACAAGAAAAAGCATAATCGGTAATTTTATACACAGAGTAATGGCGTCACAATTATTTCTTAATGTCGATCCCATTCCTCACCACCCGACTGCCTTGATTATATGCCTAGCACCCACGATAGGCATGGCGAAAAAGCCTTTTTAGTGCCGATAGGACGGAAAGATTCGAACATAAAAATAAAATAAAATGATTATTTATTAAGTAGAATACAAGGAAAACCTTATTCTATAAACAATCATAGCATTTTTAATAAATAATGACACTATTGTGATATAACTACCACGGGTTTACTTATTAATTAACATTATAATTATCCTAACTCTATAACAACGATTGATCAGGACATTCTTATTACAGTAGAATTCGGCGAAATATAAAATTATTTAAGCTAAATCTACTTACTTTGGCAGGAAACATGATTCTCTCGAGTAAAATTCAGCTTTCATATAATTTTCATATGATACACAACTCTTTATATTACTCTCCTATCTATTTTAAACGGTATTCTGCAGTTGTACTAGTTATAAACTTTCTCTACAAAGCTACTGGTCATCATAAATTTATATATAGCCACAGAATAATGGACGTTCAAAGGTAACATCCGAAAAAACCAGCCTTGACTCAATATAAATCATTATAGTTTATTATTATACAGATAAAGAAGGCGATAAATATTGCATTTTTCCATATTCACAAAAGAAAGTTTGGACTTTAATCCCAACTTGTCACGCCATAGCTGTAAAAATACTACCAAGGGGAGGCTCGGATGTGGTTCCTATAATAATAGAAATTGTTAATATATTGACTTGGACAGTGTGTTGAAATATTACTGTAAGAAACAGGGGTTGTGAAATGTCACATGATCGGAATTTTTCCTGATCACTAACACATATCGTGTTAGAGGAATGCCAAGCACGTGGTACAGAATTGCACCGAGTAAACATAAACCGTGCAACATGCACGCTTACGAAAAATATTTTAAAAATTTTTAATTATTCAACTTTACAGGTATATTTACAAGTTTACATAAGCGTAATATTGATGAAGTCTGTTTACTTCGTGGTTTATCACACCTGAAATTATAATTTTCCTCGAATGTTACACATTTACTCTTCATATATTTATCAATATTTATTTTAGTTAAAAAGATAAAAAGTTTAATCATCTGTTTATCTTGCTGTCAAAAATTTGATAGATTAGTTTCATTTAGATGTTTACTCTTAATGTATAAGAAGATAAGTAATTCAAGTACTTCAAATTTCTTGTTTTAGAACATAAAATATGAAAATTTTCCCAGTGAAAAAAGCTACATAATAAGGGAAATTTCCTTAAAAGAAACGGAAAGTTTATTACCGAAAAACTCCCTTTTTATTCAGGGAATTTCCTTATGTTAGGGTTTTCGTGGGGAAATTTCGCACGTTACATTTTTAAAATAAGATATTATTTTCCCTATCGAAAATGTGTATAATAAGGATATTTTATTTTCCCTAAAAGAAAAAAATTTACTACTGAAAAATCCCTTTTTTTTAGGGAAATTTCTCTATTATAGGGTTTTTAGGACATTTTGTTTTACGAAAATACCCTTATTATACAGATTTTCGATATGAAAAATAATAAAAGAAAACATTTATTTTGAAAATCTAGAACAAACTAAGTGCCAACTAAACATCACATACATTATAAAATAGGGTCAAATAAAAATATAAAAATAAAGAATTTACAATTACAGTAACATTTCGATATCGATTTTTTCGAAATAATAATAAAAAAATTACAAAACATTCAAATGTAATTTAACAATATTTTTAATCCTAATATTAGTTAATGTATTATTTATTTTTTATCAATTAAAGTAGAATCTATTATGAAATAAATTTTAATATAAAATATTTAGAAGACGGAGCAAAAAATTTAAGTAAAATATTATTTATATAATTAAGTTTAAACGTAAACATAATGTTCTTGAAGAATTTTTCTATTTATATAATGTTTCTTTACGTTCAAATAAGAGGAAATTCCTCTCTTAAAAATAAAATAAAATTTTAAATAAATAGATTAANTAAATTATAAAAACGAAAATTTCTCTACAAAAAAAAAAAAACACTTAAGATTCATTTTTCTACCCAAAATAACTTGAATTTATCTCGAATTATTCCCTATAAATTAAATATTTAGCAATAGGTTACAAAGAATTTTTTTAAAATAATATCTTTAAGTTTCCCCAAATAATCCCTAAAATAAAGAAATATAAATTTAAGTTTAAAAAAATAATAATAATAAAATTTTCCTTTCCTTATATCCAAATTCAGAAAAAGAAAAATTTCCTTTAAAAAAATTTTTTTTTTCAATCCAAACAATTTGAATTTATTCCTAATAATTCCCAATAAATTACATTTTTGTAATAAATTACAAGGAAATTTTTAAAACAAAATATGAATTTTTCTTTCAAAAAATCCCTATCGTGGAGGGAAATTATACTACTCGATAACTCGTTACGTAGATTTCGTGAGTAAAATACAGAAATATTTTATAAGCATAAAGTTCTTACGTTCGATACGTGTATTTTATAGCAGATGCAATTGTTAAAAATTTACGATTTCCTTTCCGAAAAACGCAAAAGGAAACATTAATATTTAATAATACAAATCTTTATCAGAAACAAATGTTCAAGTCGTAATGACCGTTGAAATACTGCCCGAAATTTCCCTAATTTATACTAATTTTTTCCCTTGTTTAAACAGATGGAATAACATGCTAATTTCGTGCTAATATTTCTCAAACCTGTATAAAAAAATTAAATTAAAATTTTAATTAATTTATTTAAATATTTTTTATTGGGTTTTTTTTTTCCTGTTATAAAAAGGAAAAATATCAGTCTTATTCCCTTAATTTATTCAAATAATTACATAAAATGTACTTCCATTAAGTTAATGGCCAAATTAGAATTCGTTTTTATAACACGTGAAATTTTCCTAAAATAAGCATGTTTAACTTTTCCCCATTAAAAACTTTTTATAAACTCTTATAGGGAAATTTCCTTAAGTGTCTTCAAATATATGAAATTATTTCTATGTTTTTAATTAATTTCAAGAATTGTTTTGCATATTATAATTTGGTAAATTGCGTTTAAGGAATTATCGTTAAACGTGGAAAAATTTCCGTAAAAATTGCTTAATTTATTGATATTTAGGGATTTTTCAGTCGTTGAAAAAATATTTAAAATTTCTCTTCAAGTTTTCGAAGGTGGCCGTTGTTTGGAGGTTATTTTGTATTCATATTCGTTAAATGAAAAACTGTTTACGAAAAATAACCGCAGTTATTACAGATTCAACTGTATTTTATCAACTTAAATAAGAAAAAGTTTAAGAAATTATTTTTAAAAAATTCTTTGTATCTCTATAATTATTTACGTTTTTAATTTTAGGGAAATTTCAGTGATGACTTTAGAAAAAATTCGTTAAATGAAACGATTTTTTTCCGTAAAAAATTCGAAAAATTCCCTTGATTTTAAAGATAATTTAACTTAACTAAATAATTTTTAGGGGAGTAAAAATTCTTGAACGACAAATTTATATACAAGAGCGATAACAATCTGTCGATGACGCATTTATGTAACTGTGGCATGGTAAATTTAAAGAAAAATATTTGTTTTAAAGGACCAAAAAAGCACTCGATACGTCCCGATCTCCACTATTCGGTATACCGGCTTACATATATTCTAAGCGTGTTATTGTCGTCCTGACAACAGATATTGGATTCAATCACGTGACCCGAAGGAACGTATATATCGAGAGCGTATAATTGACATCTGTATACTCTCTATACTACATCTATACCCTTAAGACATGGACGACAAATCCGTAGACCGGATATTTATGGGGTCTTTAGTCAATATGCCACCCGTCAGTTCGAAAATCGTTAGGATATTCACCAGTTCGACTTTCACAGGTATGGTAATTGGCGTAAGAGCATCGTCTTAGATAATATTTGCATAAGTTAGGCGCGAAGATGGCATCATTTTACACATTGCAAGTATATTGTATTTTATACAGGAGCATGTTACGCGCTTAATTTAAGAATTTATTATCAAATTGTTATGTGGGAAGGTTATAAACGATAATACAAATTCAATAAGTTGCGTGTGCATGACTATAAACAATTTATATACGTTTGTATATAGATATGTCACTGGAACGTAATCACTTAATGGAAGATGTTTACCCAAAAATTAAGGAATTCTGTAGAGAAAAACATGGACTGGAATTTCAAGTAAGTATATATATATATAAATTATATCTAAAAATATATTTCTGTAGGGCATTCAATAAGCATTAACTGGAGAAGGGTGTTAATGGATCACGACACGTGACGTTCGTTTAATGCTGTATTTTAAAATGGCAGTCAATTATTTTATAAAAATAAAAATAAAGTAAGAGAAGTGTACGCTGAAAAGGACGAAGGTAAGAATAAAAATTTATTATTTTTTTCTTTATGAATTTTTAAAGGTGGTAGATATGAGGTGGGGTGTAAGAGATGAAGCGACCGACGACCACATGACAACTGATTTATGTATGAGAGAAATCCAAAACTGCCAAAGATTATCCATGGGACCTAATTTTGTGGTAATTATAATTACTTTCCTAATTAAGGAAATTATAAAATACCCATAATTAATTAAAATTAAAATTTTCAGGTTTTCCTGGGACAAAAATATGGCTATAGACCGATTCCCACTATCATCGATGGTAGCGAATTTCGTCAAATTGTGGATGCTCTGACCGTTATGGGTTACGATAATACGTTGCTGAGCACGTGGTATCAGGAGGATACAAATGCCATCCCTTCTGTTTTCGTTCTACAACCGATAAGCTCCATCTTACCGAACTTCAATAACAAGGTAAGCCACGTGGAAATTAATTTAGGAAAAGAAAATAACTCTACAAAAATCCATTAATTCTCACGTAATTTGTACATTAATAACTCACTCATCGATGACAAATTTCACGAGAGTTTTGCGTGCAATTTCATTTTGTTATCCTGTTAATAATGAGGTATCGATTAATAAAACAGTCATTTTCTTGTGTATAACAAAAGGAGTTTAAATAGTTTAATTTAATTTTTTTTTTTTAAGAGAATGCCACAACTGCAAGCTCAAGATCAGTCGACTTGGTGGACAACTCTGGAAAATCTCCAAAAATTTCTTCGAATTGCGGCTCAGGCTTTGTACGAAACTAAGAAAATGGATAAGGATGCAATGCATAATTACATGATGTCAGGTATTATATTCGACAATAGTTTTATCAGTTTTCTAGCTTTGAACCTTTTACGTTCGATAAACAAATATGAACTTAAACTACAGGGTGTCCCAAAAATCAGTTAACTATTATAAAAACGAACTTCCTGTATTATTTAAAAATGTAAATACTTACTTATACGTTTGTTTAAAACCACGTTTAACACTAGTTTTGTACGAGAAGAACATCTTTACAATTCATATTCATAGGTATATCTGAAATATAAGAAATAAAATATGGTTAACTGACTTAAGCGCCATCCTGTATTACATAAAATAATTTAATTTACATTCTTTAAAATATGTAAAAATAAATAAATCCACAGATCTGACTGTTTATTTTATTTTATTGACCTGTATTTATCCAGTAGAAATGAAATTTAAAAATACATTTATTAAAATTGAGTGTATAATAATTACAATGCAGTAGAGTTACGTGTATATTGTGTAAAATTATGGTAAATTTCATCACAATGTCTACATTTATTTAAATATAGTCAGATCAGTGTTAATAGCATTCTCAGCATTAGTGCTGAGTATATATAGGATGTTTATAAATGAATGGTGCGGTTTTAAAAATTAATAATAAATCTATATTTATTATCTTATATGGGCAAACCTTACAGCATAAGCAGCGGCAACTGTCCAAGTTTTTTATGCGCTATCCGCTCTTCGTTTGTCATGCTTAATCGTGTTCTTCACCAACGTTGGATTGGACGCGGTGCAACAGTAGACAACAACCTGCTCCCCTAGCCACCCCGTTCGCCAGATTTAACAACCTGCGATTTATTTTTTGTGGGGTTTGTTAAAGACCAAGTTTATGTACCGTCAATGCCCTTGTCCCTTGAGGAACTGTGTGATCGGATAAAGCATGCACTGCAGACCATCACGGAGGACATGCTACACAGCGTATGGGAAGAATTTGATTACCGTGTCGTGTGACCATGGGTACACATATTGTTGGACAGTTGCCGCTGCTTATGCTGTAAGGTTTGCCCATATAAGATAATAAATAGATTTATTATTAATTTTTAAAATCGCACCATTCATTTATAAACACCCTGTATTATCTGTATTATCTAATAAGTCCCCTATATAGTATTCCAGCGCAAGAACTAGAGCATATAATGGAATATATATACTAGAACACTATTCTATTAATAGTATATAGCTAATGGAACGATGTTCTAGTATATACAGTCTATTATATGTTCTAGTTCTAGAGCTGTAATAGTGTTCCAGTATATAACTACAATCTTTAGCTGTAGCTACATATTGGAGGAGTGTTCCGGTATATTCCAGCACTATGCTCCTGTATATACATTCCAGTATATGTCCCATGTAAAAACTATTTATAAGGCTCGCATAAAGTTACACGTATGCAACCAGGGGCGGATCTAGGATTTTCGGGGACTAGGGCTTATTGAAGTCCAATGGGACCGCCTTTTTTTAATATAAATAATACTATAAATTATCATAATTATGATATTATTACTATTAACTATTTTTTACTATACTATTTCATTGTTGATGAAAAAGTATTAAAAATTTACGATAATAATTCAATTTTTGTGACCCGCCCTTGACACTTGGGGGCCCAGAGCTTAAGCCCTATTAGTCCCTATGCAGATCCACCCCTATATGCAACATACATATTTGAAAATTATAATGTTTCTTGTCAATGTCCCTAAATGCAGGTATCCCACTCCCTGCACTAGTAAGACCACTATAATATTTCGGTATCACGTGATACGGGCTTAAGCTGTACTTTATA
The DNA here is from genome assembly GCF_000671375.1 of Centruroides sculpturatus. Taxonomy (NCBI): domain Eukaryota; kingdom Metazoa; phylum Arthropoda; class Arachnida; order Scorpiones; family Buthidae; genus Centruroides; species Centruroides sculpturatus. The sequence continues at coordinate 104,098 of NW_019385795.1, forward strand.
ATTACCATATAAAATTTTGAATAAATATATTATTATTATTACTTAATAACGTAAGAAAATTAAAATTTTCTAATTTATTTATTATGAAAAAAATATGATTATGTATTATTAATTGATGAATAAAAAATAATTTAAATTTTATCTGTCGCCATCTAGTGACGGAAAGAGAAGTTATTAATGGTATCCTCAACGTAAAAGATACAAAAAATCATTGCCTTGCTTACGTACGCCATATAAATAATATAAATATGGGAAACTTGAGAGAAGCTTCTAAATTTATCGATGTTATCAATAAAAATATCGACGTGGAGGCTCAAAATTTGTTAAATAATCTTAGAGACGAAAGACTTGTAGAAAAGATAGAAAAGTCCAATTTTATGAAGTAGGTGGATGGCTTTCAGTAATTCGCTTGAAATATATATTATCTCAATTTCTATTGCATTAAATTCATTTAAAGTTTGTTAATTAATTTAAAAATCGAAGAATTATAATATTAAACATAGAATACTATTATTCTGCCATCTCGCGGGCATAAATATAATTAATTAAACGTCATACAGTATTTAAATTTTTAAATATTCATATGCGTTTATACTGTATTTACTAATAATTAATGTAATTTTATCCCCGGTGGATATAAATATTGATCTCTTTATTTTAAAACAGGTACACGGTGGAATGGAATGGGAAGGACGGATTAGATGACGAAACGCATGCTGATTACTTAAAACACTTTAAGTGCCATTTTTATAAATACATAACAAAGCTAGTTGATAGAGCTATGAGAAAAGAAGATTTATCCTCTCAAGGGCAGATTGTAACAGAGATATTACAACACTTGTATTCTTGCAAGAACACAGCAGAAGTTTTTCAAGGAAGAGAAGAGGAGTTGCAATATATAAAAGACTACATTACGAACACCTGCAATAGGCCTTTGGTGCTTCACGGCGATGGAGGAAGCGGAAAAACATCCCTTCTAGCCAAAGCTGCTAGTATGGTGCCAACGTGGTGCCAAAATCAGAAAGCCATACAGATTATACGTTTCTTGGGCACGACACCCGACTCTTCCTCGGTGGTGCCCATGTTGGCTAGCATATGCCAACAGATCTGTTACAATTATTTAATTCCTTTGACTGAAGTCCCCGATGAACATATACCTCTAATTGTATATTTTAAGCGTTTGTTGAGCCAAACTACCAAAGAACAGCCCCTGTACATATTTTTAGACTCGGTTGATCAATTGGCATCTGCAAACAATTCAAATAAATTGACATGGCTGCCGACGAGACTCCCTCCCAACGTCAAGCTTGTAGTATCGGCAGTATCAGAGGGAGAATGTAAAGATTTTGAGATTTTGTCGAAGATGATACAAGACACAAAATGTTTTCTTCGTGTGTTGCCCTTAAGTGAAGACGTAGCAACATATGTCATTAAGGTATGGTTGAAACGTGAAGGAAGAGGATTGAGTTCGTATCAGTGGAGCATCGTGCAGAGTGCAATATCAAAATGCACATTGCCTATTTTTGTAAAATTGGTTTATGCAGAGGTGATCAGATGGAAATCTTACACTAGGATCAGTAGTAACAGTTTAGCTTACACTGTAATGGATAGTATCATGAAATTATTTGATAGAATAGAAACACAGCATGGCAAATTGCTGGTCTTTCACGCATTAGCATATATTACAGCTTCTAGAAACGGATTGAGCGAATCAGAACTCGAAGATCTTATATCTTTGGACGACATCGTCTTGGACGATGTGTATCAATACCATTTACCACCTGTTAGAAGGATTCCTCCTCTGTTATGGACACGTATACGCAGAGATCTTCCAAATTACTTAACTGAGAGGGAGGCCGGTGGCATTTCTGTTATGAATTGGTACCACATACAATTCCGTCAGGCTGCCATCGAGCGTTATTTCAAAAATCAAAATACTGTTAACTACTTCCATTCCTCCATAGCCGATTACTTTTTGGGAAAATGGGGAGGAGGAAAGCCGAAACCGTTCACTTATACAGAAATGCAGAAACAAAGATTCAATCTTAAGGACAAATCGGGTGAAGCGGATCGTAAAGTACCCTTACAGCCTCTGTATTTTACGAGCAAGGACGGCAAGATACGTTATAATCTGAGAAAATTTGGAGAACTGCCGTATCATTTAGTTCGAAGTCAGAGGTTTGATGATATGTTTAATGAGGTTCTGTTTAATTATTCATGGCTACACAGTAAGTTAGCCAGTTGCCCATTGCAGTCTGTGTTATCAGATTTTGAAGATACCTGCAATAACATCTCTAACACAGCGGTTGTAAGAGAAATGAATCTTGTGGCCGATGCATTAAGATTAGGTGGCGCTGTACTTAGTCACTATCCCGACATGCTGGCTAGCCAGTTACTGGGTAGATTGCTACCTTTAAAAAACTCTTATAAACTTATACAATGTTTGTTAAACGAGTGCGATCACTTGGGACCCGAACATTGCGCTTTGCTTCCATCGTACCATTGTTTGCATACTCCAGGAGGCCCATTGAAGTACTCATTGGAAGGCCAGCAATTTGCAGTTTTTGGCTTTGTTCTGACTTCGGATAAGAGATACATCCTATCCGTCTCAAACAGATTTATTATGTGGGATCTATCGACCGGAGAAATTACTCGAGATATCAATCCTGATATACCAGGAATCATGCAAACTCTAGTATTAACAGAAGACGACAGATTTGCCGCTTCGTATACTAATTACGACGATATTTTGATACTTAATCTACTTTCTGGAGATGTTTATAAACGAAGAATCGAGAGCGACGTAGAAAATTCTATAATAGGGCTCAGCATAACAAATTCGAGTGTTATCGCATGGAGTGAGAAAGCTTGGTTAGTTTTTAAACTCGAAACAAATGTTTTAGATGAAAAATACGTCTTGGATGATGAAAATTTAACTTTAATCAGCGTTTTATATGATAACTGCAGTGATTATCATCTACTTCTTAATAAGAAAGATGGCGAAACTCAATTATTAAGGAGTTTTATAAATGGTAAATATCTCAAAGATATACATTTCAATGGTGGATTAGTGTTCAGTGAGATTCGCCATTTTGTTTACTTGGTACAATCGAATATTATTGGAGGATATACAATTACCGGCTACGAACTGTGTAAAAATTCCGGGTGGTGTCAAGCTAAAGTGTTCTATAGTACACCCCAGAAGGTGCTTCAGTTAGATCTCGTTGGAAGAAACGAATGCATATGTGTAACCGTCTCTCTGGGATTTAGCATCTGGAATATAGAAAAAAAGAAAGAAGTATCGCTATCCCTCCCGAAAAACGTGAGAAACATATCAATTAAACCGTTGAAATCTCAAAGTTCTCTAGTTCTAACAAAGAACAAGATGTATGCCTTGGGTGGAGTTAGGAAATATCTGTACCTATGGGATATGGAAAGCGAAAGAATGGTCAAAACCATAGATGCTCATTTCGGGCGCATACTTGGCTTGAAGACACTCACAGTAGATGAAATGGATGCTGTTGTATCCTCTTCCATTGACAGAACGGTGAAAGTATGGAATATTAAGAATATTTTCGAGCAAGTTCACGTGATCGATAGAATGGAAAGCGCCATAGATGCAGTTTATTTGGTCGACGTTCATAATTTAGCCGTAACTGTAACAAGAAGTTGTATTGGAATATGGGCATTGACCACAGGAAAACTAATAACAAAGTTAGCCGACAGCTCTATTGGTGCCATTGTCACTCACGCAGCAGTCACTTCTAGTGGCAGATATATAATATGCGCGGAATCTGGAAACTGTTTAGTGTGGGACATGGAAATTGGGGAAGTGACAAAGAGGATACCTCATAAAAATATTCTGCAAATTCTTCTGGTTCAGGATTCTAAAATGTTGATACTCTCGCAAGAAAAGGAGAAGCAAATCCTGTGTACATATTTAAGTCTTCCAAGCTGCGAGGAGGAATACAGCTTTACCTACCAGTACACCATTTTTAGAAAAATGGTGGTGACCTGCAAAGGGGAGTATCTAGTATTTGTAAATACGGAAAAAGAAAGGGAATATATTACTGTATACAGTACTGAAACAGGAGTTTACCTCCATAAAATACCACTGAGATTACGCGCTCTTAAAGGTTTCACTGAATTAATTGCCATACCCAATAACAACGATCAAGTGGGTTTAATCGGGGGGTCTAAATCGTGCATTATTGACATAAAAGCGAAAAAGCTAGTAAGGATTTACAGTAAATGGAACGGATCTTGCACTAGAGATGGTAAATTAGGTTTACACTCTCCTTCTAAAGGCGGTTTGGAATTAGTAGAATTGAGAAAAGGGACGATCACCAAAGTGCTTCTTCCACAAATTTCCGAAGGTGTCTTCAACGTGGTAGCAAAATTTACAAGATCCGATCGTCACGTTATTTACTACCACAGTGGCAAGAGGACTATCAGTTTGTTTCGAGTTAAGGATGGGAAGATGATCGCCAATTACAGATTATCAGCGGAAGCTAATGCCATCACCAGCACACGAGACGGTTTATCTATAGTGGTGGGTGGTATCGATGGTAGTTTTGTGGTTTTATCGGTAGTAGACCCCGACATACCAGAGACTAAAACACGTTTGGCTTCTCTACCGAGCAGGACTGATGACAATAAAAGCCCTCTGAGCATTTACTGTAAGAACAACGGTAAAATATCTTTTAAATTTTATTGATAGAGGGAAGATTTTAACCATAGAGGATTGAAAAAGGAAATCCTTCTCCTGTTCATAAAGAAAGTTCTAAGAAGATCCTTCTCCCATTCCCGAAGGAAATTCTAGGAAGATCCTTCTTAACATATCAAAAATTACGTATTGAAGCCACTGGAGTTGAATTTTGTACATGGTGCCAAATTTATTACGCTCGTCCTGTATATTTTCTGTACGTCAAGTTGGATTTTTTTGTTCGATTGATGGTCAGTGATGTAATGTAACAGTACAAATCGATTAATCAACATCGAGAATGACGTCAGAACGTATTTTTAGATATAAAAATCTTTCTGAATTACCATCACTCTATCATATTGATTATTTAAATTAAGTGATGTTAATTATTGATCCGTAGCGTGGCTTTTGCTTTCTACAGCTTAAAAAAAAGGGGGATTAATATTCTTTGTTTGCCACTCTCTGTTAAAAAATAATTTTTAAGTACAAATACTTTTTATTTGTCTTCGTTTTTATATATTAAATTAAGAATATTTTGCAATTCATGGCATTTAAATTCGTGAATAATGTTTTATCTAGAAACCATAAAGAATATATTCTTGTATCAAATTTCATTACTATGCGTTGTAGGAACTTGAAAAATGTTTATAAAAATCCATAAATTTCAAATAAAATCGACAATTTTATAAAAATAAAACTTTCTTTTTTTGAAAATTTGTAAGATGCATTCGTCAATTCAAAAATAATAAATATAATTTTAATGTTTATCGTATTTTTTGCATTCTATTTCTCGCTCTTGGATAATTTTCTTCGTTGTTTATTAAGTTATCAACGAGAAATAAAGGAAAGAATCCTTTATTTCTTTATGATGCTATCAACAGGATGTAAACAATTCTTTCCTTTATCCTATTAACAATAAATAATTTTTTATTTTATAATATCAATAAGAAATAAAGGATTCTTTCCTACCAAGCAATGTTCTTTGTTCCTGTAGAAATTCATTAGTATTCCTGTAGTATCTAACGCGATAATATCTTTTGTTATATGATAATATTTTTGATTTTTTTTCTTTAGTTATGATGCAGCACAACTACTATTTAAACCACGTGCTTTCTATGTTGTTATGTGCAGAATTTGACTTTACGTCAATCATCTTTTATCGAAAAGTTTAATTAAAATTAATAATTTTTAATTAAAGAGTCACCTTTCTAAACGGGTCGAAGTGATTTTAAAGTCGTCTCCTTGATAATTTCCTCAACGATCTCAATGTGATGTCACTTGTTAAACTATAAAATAATCGAATAAAATAAATTTTTATATTAAAATCGTTTAAATTTCCTACTTAAGTAGCTAAAACGGTATTTATTTATAATTTTACAAATGAAATTTTAAATATAGAAGCTGATCGCCCGACAAGAATAATGGCTTAAGAAATGTAGAAATGGAGGATCAATCAATTTATAAGATATTTTTACACGCTGATTGAAAGTGTCTAAAAAAGAAAATTTTTTTCTATATTTTTTTTTCCAAGTATCGAACATAGAATTTTACTAAAGATAAGACGGATAAATTTAAGAGAAAATTATTTAAGATAATATAATTATGATGCTATAAAAACAAAGTTATTTTATCCATTTAAAAAATAAAATAACACCAATAAAAAGTCATGTTTCATCATAGGAAGGGACTAAAATAAATTTTTCAGGATTAATATTAAATATAAAANTTCTATGTACACTGGGAGAGGGGAAAATTTTAAAATAATTTCTGTAGAAATTGGCGTAATAAATTGTTTAAATCATTAATTAAAAATCTCATTCTCAATTGAATAATTTAATTTCGTCTCAATTACTTATAATCCCTACTGCACCTGGAAAGGTTACTTCACTGCGTGGGAATTTTAAGTTAGGTATTTTTCGCGAGTTAAACACTTCCTGACAGAAATAATTACACTTAAAATTGAATATTCAATAGTTTGACAGCGCTAAAAATAATTATTTTAGGAAAGTGTAACGTGTAAAGGAGCAGGAAATGGCTCTGTTTAGCAGTCATCTGTACTTAATCAGAGGAGAGATCTTTCTGTGTTTTTAATACTGCTAAATACGATCCTTACTTTTAATTGAACCGATATCGAATAATTCTGAAAGAAGTATCTAACCCACTCCACCCAAAAATGGTCTAATGTCCTCTTTGGCAACACTAATTACATCGAATCTTCTGCACAGATTTCTGTTATATTTAGGCCTGTGGGAGTCATATAAAAGAGACTCTTGTCGCAGACATTAGCAATGGGTGTGGCTATAGGGAACCAATGCATCCGTTCAAATGTTATGGGTGTGATACTTTGGAGTTAAGCTTGTTTGACGTAACACTTAAGGCCACACCCTCGCTCCAGGGAAAGTCAGATGGTTGGAACTGGACAGAACCTACCTGGTTGAAAATCTGAATAGTTCATTTAAGTCTACATTCTGTATTAAAACGTAAGTATTTCCAGTCGATTTATTTTTGCCTACTTAAAATTACATTTTTTTTTACACTCGCGCCTCCCTATTTAAATTGCTGTTAACACCGCTCTTTCTCTCTAAAAATTACTGTAATTTGTTTATATATATACTGTAATTTATATAGGATTATCATAGAGTAAATTTAAGAGAAAATCCATTTAAAAACTTGCACCTTAAACGATCAGGTAGAGCGAAATTGCAGAAAATTGTTGCATCCACTCAACATTTTTCGTGTGTAGTAGAGTTTAAAGTGTAATAATAAATATAGAACGGTTCTTGGTAATCAAAAATGGATCGAATAAACACAATTAAAATGCATTCTTTCGATAAATAGATAGTGGTACCAATGCAAATTGAGCAAAAATAAAAAGGTATATGGTCATGCACGCCAAGTGCACAGATCGAAATGGGTGTCGACCTTTAGTCACGCTCTTATATGTAATATAAAAGAAAATTTTCTTAGAAAATATACCTTTTTTTAATTTTATTCCACCGAAAAAAAAAAATATTTCACACAGTAAACTTTCGAAATTCATCCTGTAAATCCCGCTTCACCGCATAAATTTATGCTATGCAGTGAAGCCGAATTGGTTGATTAATTAACTTCTACGCGTTTAATGTACGGTTAATTGCCTTTTAAAAGCACAAAAAAACAAATAAATTAGTGTAAGAAAACGTGCTTTATATATAATTAAAGTTTAAGTGTGTAAATTATTAAAATTAATCACTGTAGATAATTTTTTCATCTCCAAGATTTCTCAACTTTATGTTGTCGCCAGCTGACTTGAGCAGTACGGATAAAACTGATAAAATACCTTTCTATTCTTGTTTTGTTCGTTCGGCTCGAGTTAGGTGGTGATCTCTAGCGACGCTTCACGAAATTATTCACGTCACCAATATTAAACAGATCACAGGAACGTGAGAAATATTTATTATTGATCAAGTACGGTGAGTAGCTCACGTTTTATTTATTTTTTTAATATCCTTTTTTATATTAAATAAATTAACAAAATTAAATACTTATTTATTCTATAATTGTATAACTATTGAGATATTATGCTATTTAGTACAGAAACAATAGCATTTTTATGAAGTGTAGAATCAAAAAAAGTTCCATTAAATAACACTAGATGGTGGCAGGATATACTTGGTGATTTCATTTAGTTTTATAGGAAATTATCGATTTTTTTTTTCGAAGTGTTTCATTATATTTACGTGGAATATAGTTTCAAAAATAATACCAAAGAAAATGTATTACAAAAAGTCATTTGAGTTTATTAATATTATTGATAATTCTCTCCATTTAAATCCTCATTAAAAAAAACTCCTTTATTAATATTAATTTGACCTTTAAGGATATGAGATTACGTGTAAAATATTCCTGAATATAAAGGTATATAAAGAACAATTTAATGATTTTTTTTACAGCTTGACACCAATAATATCCTAAGTAGACATTTCTACAAGTGCAAAACATTGAATAAATTTAATCTCCATTACAGTCCTTGAATCAAACTTTTAAGGATGCGCTTTTAGTATAGGATATTGATGTTTACAGAGCCGAAACTATAGTAAAAATTCTATAAATTGTTTGTATATTATATATTAATCTTCCATATAACTTTCTCCTAAACCCAGGTGTGTATATAAATGGATGGAGTCTACATTAATCAGGGAAGACGTGACACATTTAATCAGGTAATCTTTATTTTAATATATAATATAGAAATAGATTCTGTGCATTAACATTAAACTAACCTTTCTTTAATTTAATGTTAATGCTTTAATTTAATAAAACACGTTGTATAAGGTACTAATAGACCCGGTGAAGTAAAAATCCCCTTATAACAACTTAAATATTAAAATTTAAATCCAAATATCTCACTTTCTGAGGCATGAAACCTTAATTACAATTAAGTAATTTATTTATTTGTTAGAAATTAAAGCAAAGTAAAAAAGTTATGGCATTTTTTTTTTTTTTTTTGGAAAAAGTCTGTAAAACCGAAGAAGGAATCCATAAAAATGGTAAATAAATAAGTATAAAGGCAAGGCACGGGAAAGGTAAGCAAGTGAAAAAGTGTAAGACATGTCTTATCTAATTTTAACCGAAATTATTTCACTTATAATTAGAAAAACTGAGAAGAAAATTGCATTACTTGATAGAACAAACATGTATTATCATACTCAAACATTCATTTATTACTATAAAATACGTTAGTAGAAATTAGCAAACGTGTAAATTAATAACGTTTATCTTTATTATCGCAGAAAACGATAAAGATATTAGAAAATTAATTCTCTTTTAAATATAAGTCCGCACGACATCCGAAAGACAAATTCAATTGAATTATATAAACAGTAAGAGAAAGAATTCACTAATATCAAATTAAAGAAAAGTGTCGACTATAATTAATATTATATTTCATTTAATTAGTTTAACTTTAATTAAATATAATTTAAAAAATGATAACGATTATTTCAATCACAATTTGGAAAAAAATAATTGCTTAACTAATATAATTATTGGGCTAAAGTGTAGCAAATTATCATTGAAATGTGTTTTGTACACCTTTTAATTACTCTAGAATTATGCAAAATATAAAAAATTCAATAAAAATCTTCTTTCGGATGCGGCTTAAAGAGTTTTCCTTCTTCGTTAGATTCGATTTATTTAATTTTAATTTTGTTGGAAGATGCGAATTAATTTTCTTGCATCTGATCTCCAATTTAGAATTGATAGCAAATTGCGACAATTTACATAAAAACTGTCCAAAATTTTTTCAAAAACAGAGAAATAATAAAAGAAATGAGCGATTTTTTTTTTCAATCTTCTATTAATTTTAAAAAATCACGTGACTTCCGGTCCAGAGAGGAAGTTCGGGGATCTCCAGTTCCTAAGGTTTCCATATCTAGTCTCGATTTTTATCTACTTAACTCCGTTCTAGAGATTAACGAAAACAGACAGATAGACGGACGACAGTGGGAATGTAAGGTCTGCAATTTGAAATTTTGCAGCTTAAGCTCTTCTTTGGCCCACCAGTGGCCAAGTGGTTCGTTCCCTGAACACTGGGAGTTCGGCCGTGGGTTCGCGCCGCGCTCGGACAGGCTGGCCACGTGGCGTTTTCCGGGTTTTCTCCACGTCTGTAACGCCTGAATAGGGGCCAGTTTTCCTTAAGACCTCCTGGAAAGGCATTATTTCCCTCGCGTAACACCACTTTCCAGAGCAGGCAACGGGGAACCACTCTGGTACTAACTTCTCCAAGAGTCACCTTGGCGCAACACTAATCACTAATTAACCTGCGCCAGGGTGCTCGCCGACGTCAAGATGACCTGATATGGCATAAAGAAAAAAAAACACTTTATTAATTAATTGAGAGAGAAGAATTTGTATTGCTAAAAATTCGTCAACTTCTCTCCTTTTTCTGCCAATGCGATTCGTTATAGAAGTTTTTTTTTATATTCAGAATTCCTAAAGAAAAAGCGATTTACCTATTCTAGAATTTATTTTAGATTATTAAATGCATAATCACCATACTAGAACACTCTAACAAAATAGTTACGCACCCTGATGCACACTTACACACGTCTCAGACAGATGTGTGATTAGGCTAAAATTTTAAATTTACAAGCCTATAAATTTCCATTGATGTCCGTCTGTCTTCATTAATCTCGAGAACCAATAATGGGTATTAATGGGTGCAAATTGCATCAATGGTGTTGATATTTAGTGAAAATCACTATAGCAAGCATATTGTAATTGATTAGGTAAAGTCACGTTGAGAATATACACTGCCATTTTTCAGAGGAAATTAAGACGCTGCCAAAAATTGCCTTCTATAAAAAAACATTGCTACGTTTTCGTATGCAAATTTATAAAATTTTATACTTAAAATCAAATTTTAACGACGATAAACTCGAGAGCAACATCAAAACGTTGAAACAAATCACTTCCAAATGAAGGTAATCTCTCAAAAATGATAAAAATTTTTGTATATAACCCAATTTTAATTAATTGCGATATATCCTGCACACCGAAGAAACATAGAAAAATATCAAGGATATTGTTACCGATTGAGAGCCCGAAAGCAATAAAAAAAAATTCAACAAATATGGTAACAATTAAATTACATTTTCTTTGATTTACAAAAGGGAGAAGAGTTTAGCCAATTTTGTACCCGAAATTTTCAAATATTCCTCTAAAACTCTACTATTAATGATCCTTAATTACTTTCTTATCTGGCATTTACGTCCATTAATTAATATTAATATTAATTAAAATACTTCTTTCGTTTCATTTATTTTAATTACGTTGTAAAACTTAATGAATCTTACCTAATTTTAATTATATTTCAGGTATTTTTCGTGAAATTTTCAGCCACTCGACCAATGTTCGAAAGCTTAGAGCCTTCCACTTTTCTCAAAATTCCATTTATAAGAGATAAATCTGTGGATAAAGAAGAGATATGAATTATGAAGATGCAGAAATATAAGAGAAATTTTCTGCACATAAAGCAGAAATGCACGAATGCAGATGCAAATGACGTAATGCAGAATGAACAAAAAACATTTTTGTTCATTCTGCATTACGCCAAATATGATTTGTAACCAATACAGGGCCTTACTTTATATAAATTCACCCAAATCGATTTATGGGGCCCTGTCAGATCCGGGTCTTAAACTACACCCGAGTCTGTATTCGATCTTACTGAGGCCTGTCAAGAGGAGGAAGCGTTCTTACTCCCACAAATTAATGCTGTTAAACCAATGATTCTTAACCTTTTAGTGATGAGGGACTATTTATCAAATTTTTGTCTTGCCATGGACAACGAGCTGTTTGGCAGTAATATATAGGTTCTTATAAGCTTGTTCTATAAATTAAACACGTATAAAATTATTCAGAACCAAGAGTATTGTATTATTTGCGAAAATGTTACATTAATTATATTATTTTAGTGCGATTTTTGTGACTGCATACTGTTTACCAACTGCTGAATTCTTGGTTCAGTGCTACTCAAAGCAAAACGCATGTCGGGCATTGGCATCCAACTGACTTCGATGTTTATTTTTAATTATCAAAAGCACTGAGAAAGAATCCTTGCTCGCATAAATATGGGGTTGAAAATAAAGTTAGGTACCGTAAAACAATTTCTCGAATTTTAGGGAAAGCTTTTTGGTTCCAAAAATCTTCAAGATTAATTCCTGTCTCGAATGTATCCTTGCAGTTACTATCGTATTGCATTTCAATTAACTCTTCTTGTATTTCATCCGGCACATCAGAAATGTTGACTATGAAAGGATTGCAGATCAGTTTCCGAATACCTTTGTCCTTGCAGTTGAGAAAATAGCGATTGAATTAATTTTTTAAGTTTTGCAAATGGAATGTAATGTTCTTTTGTATTTGTCCTCTAATCTCAGCACACTGTCCGTCAATAATTGAGTTCAATGTATCAAACGCAGAAAAATTCTCTGTTTTGACTTTGCTGGTCCATGGGTCGATTTTAGCGATAAACGCGCTGATTTTATCTTCAAATGCAAATATATTGCTAGTGCATTCCAATTTCATATTTCCTGACCCTTGCAATTGAAGGTTCAATTTATTTAGTTGTGTAAAAAAAATCCACTACATAAGCAAAATGTATTTGAAATTTGAACTGACAGAACTCAGACAGCAACTCTTTGTTTTCCTTATTAGTTAAGAATAATTTTACTTCTCTCAGTTTGTACAACCTCGACAGCATATTTCCTTTGGAAAGCCATCGCACTTCGGTGTGAAAAAGCAGCGTTTTGTGTTCAGAGTTCATATCACTGCATCATTTTTTGAAGAGATGATTATTAAGTGTACTCCTTTTAATAAAGTTGACTACTTTTATAGCTGTTTTCATCGTAATAGCAAAGTATTTCAGGAGCGTTTAGCAGCCAATGCTTGACTATGAGCATTTTAGCAGACAATGCTTGAATTGTCGTCATTTATTTAATAATTTTAGGATGATTTAACGGACCACTTCCGGTGATTTCAGGGATCACCAATGGACCACCGGTTAAGAACCACGGTATTAAACAAATGAAACATTCTACGTGTTAAAAAAAAGGCAAAAGGGGCCCTACTCCGGGCCTCATTAATATAAAACGAGAGATCTTGATACAACTTATATAAAGGCAGTAGAGGCCCTAATATATAATTTGTGCGGAAATCTAGAGCTTTGTGTGCGTGTGCGTGCACGCGAATGTAGTTTTAAGTGTGTGTACGTGTCTATGTATGTATGTTTTTTTAAGTGTGTCTGGCCTGTCAGTATGTCTCGCATAATCTAAAACTAATTTAGACATTTCATACTTTTAACGATTAATGGCGTATTGTTACGTTGATAAATTCTGAATTAAAACGAACAATAATTCCGTAATTCAATCGTTAATATCAAAAGAGATAGAAAGGCCTAAAATTCCATACCATCTTATCAATTAATTACTCGATTTCTTCTATCGTACTCTACAATTACCGTTCAAAACTTTAAGATCACACCCAGTTCTTGTTGCATCCAGCATTAATTGTGAATTTATTCTACCGATCAATAACAAATAAGCTAAATTCTATTTATATCTTTGTATGATTGAAGTGTCGAGTTCCTCCGTGCATTCTAATTAACCACTACGCTCGAAACTATATTATTAATCATGAAAAATTCGATCGGAATCTATAATAAGTTATACAAATGTAATTGTAATGAAAAATTCGTAGTAGAAGTCGTTACGATAATTTGTCGTGGAGGAAATTTACAATTTCATGTTCGAATTTAAAAAAGCAAACCCGGAAACGAGTTGCATAACTTTCCCGGAGAAAAATATTTGTGATTTAAGAAACACAATGACATGTTGGAACAGTTAAAATTGCGTATGGCGTCACCTCTTTTTATTAAAAAATAACTTTTATATTATTAATCACTATAAAAAGGCAAAAAACGCTTAATTTTGAGGGTAAAGATGAGTTTTTAAATATAGTAATAATGAGTAAAATTTTCATTAAATTTGATCCCTCTCGAGATATGAACGTGACCCCTCTATCTCCCACCCTTTCGACCTTTAACCACCAAAATTTAATAAACATCACATTTAGGCTACAAGCTAGCCATAATATTACGCCCATTAAAAATGGGGCCGACCCGCAATGGAACCAAACAGTACACGACAGTGTGCTGACCCTCACTGTGTATTATGAATTAAAGTATGTTTTGGATTGGGTTCGAACCTCCCCGACCCGTCGCTGCGGCATTTGACAGTTCCAATTATCTAGATGATTAACTAAAAATGAATTTTAAATCTTTTGAAACCGTGTTGTCTTATTTCTTTGATTCACTAACACAAAGTGCGTTTCTATTTCAACGCTTGGCGATATTCAACTTAATAAAGATGGAATATCGCCAAGTGTTGAAATAGAAACACACTTTGTGTTAGTGAATCAAAAAAATAAAAATGAATTATTCTTTTGTAAGAACTAGCAACCATAAGAACCATCTTTAAATAAAAGAAAGTTTTATTCAAAATTGTATAAATAAATACTTTTTAAAATCAAACTTAATTTTAAAATATTTAAATCAATAAAAATGTGAAAGCTTTGAAATTTATACACCTTGTAAACACCAAGAGCTTTTTTCATATTCACAATGAATTCGCCAAACACACAATACTCACGACGGGATAATGAAAACTGCCAGATAATCGAGATGGTTATCATAAAATTACTCCAATGCCTTCCTACATGAAGACTAAAACAATATAATTAACATTTATAACTTTTAAATTCTCTTTTAGAAAAGGCCTTCCTTCCGCCCTGCTGAAAGGCCTTTTCCAGCAAGCCCACTATAGATTCAGCCAGATGTTTCTAGAGTTTTTTCGATCCCGAATCTCCAGAGCAGTAGACTGCCACCTTGGGCTCGATCATACGGCCGCCTGTTTAATTAAACACACCTCATAAACGAAACACTTAAAAACACTACAGAAAATCTATATTCTATAGAAGTGTATGTATATATATATATATATGATTTTTTATATTTAAAAAAATAAAAATAAAAAGCTGATCACTCACTAAAACAGGTAAAGTGATTGGCTCATAAAGTTTTTACGCAGTTTTATTATTGCTTATTTACAATTCATATCGATGAATATCAAAATTTTAACTTATTTTATTAAAATTTATACCCGCACTTTCTCTATAAAGTGATTTTCTTATAAATAAAATAAAAGCATATATTGGAGAATTTTTATGGCTATTTTTACGCTAAAATATAACTTAATAATTGACGTAATTTGGCATTAAAGAAGACAGAGTCGCCATCTGTTAATAAGTTTAGTAATTAGAAAATTTCAATCCAAACTAACTTTTAAAAGTAACCAAGATAATCGAATATTTAGTCGTTTGTTTTATATAACGTTATCACTTTTTAATTTAAATTATATTAATAATTCAATAACATCAAAAACAATTTACTCAAAACTGCCATTAAACGAACACCAGAATTATTTGGGAAAATTGAAAGATGGAGAACTTGAAAATCCCTATACGTGGCGTCACATTCGAGTATATACGATTTATATCGGAATAGTTTTGGCGGATAATAATCCTATTAAGATTCGGAGAAAGTGATAGATCGAAAAATCCCAGGAATTTTTCGTGGTGTCCGTCCCTGTCTCAATACCCATTCGCTTCCATTGTGGACCTAGCCGAACTGGTGTTTTTCGGCTCTATTGGATTCGATCTCGGATCCCCTGGCAGGTAGACTGACACCTCAATTGCCTCGGCCTCAATTCGGCTGGCTTCAAATTAGGAATTACATAAATGGATTTTTCCGCCTATAACAAACCCTTCTCTGTAATAAACAGGTTGATATACATACATACATACACCCTGGCTGAAAAGTTAAATTATTTAAAAAGTACAGATGCTGAAGGAGACTAGAAGACTTTATAGTATAAAGCGTTTCTCAAAGTGGGCGATAACGTCCCCTTGTGGGCGCTGGAGGCGTTCAGGGGGTCAGTAGAAGGCTCAGTGATTAAATATGAGTTTTATTTCTTCTCGTTAAACATTCCTTGATCTCAGAAATAGGATATGTGTCACAGCCTATCTATCCTATCCATATAATAATGCATGTTTAATCATTATATTTGCAGTAACTGTTTTTAAGATATGCAATAGATTGTAATGTAAAAAGGTAAGTTAAAAATATGGGGGCACTAGATTTTTTTTAACCTCAAAGTGGGCGGTGATCGAAATAAGTTTGAGAACCTGTACTTTATACGGAAAACTGTTCCTATTTAGATGTTACAAACGTGAATAAAACCGGAAAACTTCACGTAGCCGGCCCGTCGGCCAGGCACGAAATTACGACTACAAGTATTCAGTGGCATTATCCACTCGTTACTGGTGTCCTATACAATTGTATTGGACCTTTTATTACTATGCCCACCAGTAAAGCGTAACGCAAAATGTATACCTTCAAACACATCAAATTCTGTCAACGTTCATAAAATAGGTAAATAATACGGTAGTGAACGCTACCAAAATTGCTGAAGAATCTAGTTGAAAAATGCTGAAGATGATTCTTCGTTGCAGGAACTTTTTATCATTAGTTGCCCCATACTGTAAAATCCGAGAGTTTTAAATCAGAGACCATTCGATACTGCCTCTAGCCTTTTTGGTGTAAGATTTATAGCTCTAGATTCACCGGAATACTTCCAAATACTTGTTTGAAGTCTTCAAAACTCTTGTATAAGTGTACAGTGCGCTCCAACTATCAACCTCTGTTTCAACAAAAACATTATTTGTTCCGTTCAAACTGTTCAAAAATTACAGTATTTTCCAGCCAGGATACAGGGTAAAGCATATACTGTATGTTTAAAACCTCCTAAATTTTAACAAACTTGCTCATTTTTTATTACCCAAACTTCTTTTCAAATCTGGAGATCGCCATGTTCGTCCTATCGTCTGCTTTTCAATTATCATCATCTAATAATCTTACGCCAATCGTTTTATAATAAAATGTTATAAATACTCTATTACCAAACAATTAACTATTTGTTCTCTATAATTACAGTAGACCCCCCCCCCTATAACGCTTAGATACGTTCCACGCTAATCGAATTTTACGTTGTAGGAATGATAAATACATGAGCCAATCGCAACCCGATAGGTGGGAACTTTACGGACTAAGGCTGTTCGAAAGGTTTTCTTCTATAAAATTAACCGATTCTAGACTAATTCCACTCAACATTTCCAAAACACGTATAATTTTTTGGGAGTAATCCGTATAAACTATGCTATAAACAAAAAATTATAGGATTACTTACCGAGTGTGTACCGTTCGACTACGCCGTTGCTTAAAGCTGGTTTTCATCGCGGAACAGCACACGAAACGACGGCCGCAATTTCTGATAACGAATTTTTGGCGGAAAAATAACTTTACCTTTGGAGACATCATTAATATAAATAATTTTTATGGCCGTTGAATAAGAAGTGTTTCTTTCACAAGAAATGTATAAAATTAGTGCTGTATTAGACTTACGGTACCTAATTTACATACTGTACAGACGATAATAAACTCAACTTACTAGCCTAAAATCTCCGTAGCGTGTTGCCAGGCGGCAGAAAGCATATATATAATTATAATAAAGTTACAATAAATTAAGTTAATATATAATTATATATACAGTACCTAATTTATATATAATTAATATATAATTATATGTACAGTACCTAATTTATATATAATTTATATATAATACTAAACAGACGATAGCAAACTCAATTTAGCCGCTCCGTAGCATAGCGCAGGGTCGGAGGAAAGTAGTTCGGCTGCTCATCCACTATTGGTCCATATTCTATCAATCTTGTCGCGAAACGACGTTACAGGAGATATTTTATACGAATGTTGCTACAATTTTACAGAATGACGTCAAATTCTACAGAATGACGTCAAATTTACGTATAAATGTGCACTATCTCAACTAATGCTTCAATCAGCTATGTTAATTTTAATGTTCAATAAATACACTCCGACATTTACGAGACCGGAAGAGTGCCGGATTATTGAAAGTTCGTACAATTTGATAAATTAACGGTTTGAACACAATAAAAACGTGAAATAGTAAAAACAATTGAGCACAAACGAATTTGACATCATAAAATCAACAGTTAATGATGTAGCAAAACGTAAGTTGTACTACTGATGGAAACATGGAGCGCACCGCCATAGCAGGTAAACAGCGTGGCAAGTTGGTGAATTTCCACTAAATTTAGTGTGAAGTGTAGCAAGGTCTATAAACACAAGGTCAAGACACGATACCGTGATGCATCGCGGCAGTCGCCATGTTGGGGCTCTTTTGGTGTGTACGGTGTTTCTAGAGCGAAGCTGATCGTTTGTTTGTTTTGATCTCAATTAGTTGGATTTCTTGTTATTTATATTTAAAATGTTTGGTGTTCAGCTCCGAATTGTAAAAATTCGATAGACAACAGTATATATAGCCTATAATTAAAGGCTTTAACTAAGTAGATTTTAAAATAAAAAGCTAAAATAAATAAAAAATAAAAAGCATAGCCATTTCCATGTTTTGGTATTTCTAGTCATCTAATCAGTTCGTCTGATTGTCAAAGGATTTATGTTTATAATTGGAATTGCAACTCTGCGAGACAAATGACCTCACGAATCTCATCCTATTATATGCATAACAATACACAAATTGCACTTTTATATTTTATAAAAAATCTGACACTATAAAGAATAAAGTTTATTTCACTTATCTGTTACCGATTTTCATTAAACAAATGTTTAAATTAATCTTGAATTAAAGGTAATTGTATCTGAAGTATTTCTTATTTTCTTAACTCTCAAATATAGGCACTGTGAGAGTTTTTCTGTGGGAAACAAGAAGCATCACAATTACAGAAAACTAATTCTTGCAGGCAAAAATAGTACACCCATTAGACTTACACGACACAGGACTGAATCTAATGCATTACACAAAACTCAGAAATTATCATGGCTCAGAAGAATCTCCACGGTAGGCACCCTAACGATCTCAGCCAGCATCGTATTGACAGAACTGCGCCAAACTGCTAAATGATTTATGGAATGGTTCATAATTACTATACAAGACATGGTCATAAATACAAAAAACTACATATAGCATATCTTACAAGACAACACGCCCACCAGTGGCCAAGCGGTCTTCGTATCCTGAACACTGGGAGTTCGGTTGTGGCTTCGCAGCCTCACTCGGACCTGTTGTCCACGTGGAGTTTTCCGGGTTTTCTCCACGTCTGCAACACCTAAATAGGGGCCAGTTTCCCTTAAAAAGACCTCCCGGAAGGCATCCCACTAGGCAGATCGCCAAAGTGTTGAGTTGCCATAACTTAACAAACAAGACAATACTCATAGGATTGAATTACAGTATTTGTATATGGCAACGTGACTCGTGGGCGATCTGCCGAAGGGTGACCAGTTGGTGAGGCGCGTACCCACAACCAACTACCAGTGGTCAGTGGTTTTATCCGGTGGGCTTATAACATTCATAGACAATACCTGTAGGAAATAAAACGAACCACATCAAATAGCAAGCTTTTAGCACAGACTTACTACATCGACGTAACCAAAAGCTTTCACATGAACACAAACACACCTCAGTCATAATCACAAATAAAACAATCCATCAAAACAGACCAAAAATCACATTCGTTTACAAACAAAATCAGAAATAGCTTTCCCACCCACAACATACAAAATATAGCCTACACACTAAAAATTAGTAAATACTCAGAACTCGCCCTCAAAATAACGCATCTGTGGAGAATGAATGAGGTTCTTATTGTGCCAGTAATGCTTTCTTAATAAGTATCACATCACGTACACTACACAAAAAATCTATACACGTTTAAAGCTTCACAACAGAAGGTTGCCATACCAAACACGTCATATAGTCAGGAATTTCTTAAATGCAGATACATACAACTTTTTTATTGTAGTTATCCCTTGACTAAGATCTGGCATAGAACCAGGTTCCGGTATAAATGATCGGCAGGACACACTCCAACAACACTATAATAATAACGTCCATTGTATTTTACCCAAACTGAAAAATTCCTAATATGATTTAATTCTCTACATTAACTCTCCAGCTTAGGCCTTTAGTTCCCAACTGATAAATTTAATATTTCAGAAATTTCTGCCATTAATTTGCAGCCCATTTCCAAAATATTAATATAATCAACAATTATTAAGCATTTAGGGTATGAATTTGCATCTTGAGAAAATTGAGTATCTAAAATTTTTATGCAAATTAGATAAATGTTAAAGCATAATTTTGCAATTGCTAAATAAATAATGTTAAAAAATATAAACTTTCTTCATATTTTTAAATTTTTAAGGCTTTCCGGCAATATATATTTTAATTTTTTAAATAAATAAATAAAATATTCTTGTTCTTGAAAGTAGAAAGAAAATATTCTTCAAAATGTATCGTTATTGTTTTAAATTTCGAGCTGTTATTTGTCGAACAACGAGGATAAGTTTCGTAAATAGTAATTTATGAACTCGAAAGGTCATTTACTCTTATGACGTCACTCTTTGAATCCAATGTTTCTTATTCAATATATTACACGAAGAAAAACAACAGGGTGCCACTCCAAGCCAACAGTCTGAAGTGCTCCTTCTAAGAATTAGAAGCTAAAGTAAGTTCTCCTTTATTATTCCATAATATCGAACCTTAATAATACTTTATCTTTTTCACGAGGAATAATAAAATACAATGAAAATCGTGGAGCGTGGATGATAGAAAAAAGTCTTTAGCCCCGTAAATGATGCTTTTCTGTGCGGAAATTTAGGATTTTTCAATTGTTTTTGCAGAGATTAGCTTCGAGTAATGTCTACTTTCGAGCTGCTGATACTTTCCAGCTTCATCTGGATGATTTCCGGACGGGAAGAGATCGTCTGCGAGACTTTGCCATCATCCATACACGTCACGAAAGAGGAGTATGATGAAACGGGAAATTTAGTACGAAATTGCGAAGGTATGATTGGGGTAAGCAAGTGCGAAGGAATATGCAGCTCTCAAGTTCAACCCAGCGTCATTTCTCCTGGAGGATTCTTAAAAGTACCATTAATAATCTTCTCTTTAATATTTTTTAAGTTGCTCTATGAAACAATATAGTTTCTTTCTTCCTGTAGGATTGTTATTGCTGTAAGGAAGAGTGGATGAGGCATCGTGAGATTCTCTTGACAGAATGTTACGATTCGGAAGGAACCAGATTATACGGAGAGCATGGCACAATGGTGATCGAATTAAAGGAACCGGAAGCCTGTTCGTGTCAGAAATGTGGAGCTTGATGTCGATAGTATTCTTTTCTTTTCGTTTGTTTGTTTTTTCCTGTCAAATTTTGAATTTTGTTCGCGAAATTTATTATATGAGCTTGTGTACTTCATAAATTTTCAATAAAATTCACTTAATCCAAAATTTTTCTGCTAAATATCTCGATTATTGAAACGAATTGTTAGTTTTTATTAAATCAGTTTTCCAAACTAGCGTAAAGAAAGCATTTCAGACCCTCTAAAATTTATACAAAACGTTAAATTAGCTTATTAAACAATAAAAATTTAATTTAAAATATAAATTTCGATTTTTTTTCAGTTAATTTATAAGGAGCACCAGAAGCAAAAGCATGGCTGGTTGCCTCAGCTGGTTATTTATTGATCCATCCTCTCATATACACATTTATTATTATAAAAATCTTAGAATTTAAGTAAAAGATCAAATTTTTATATATTTTATTCTGAGAGTTCTGTAAAGAAATCACAGATTAAGTACTATATACATCACTACAGACATTCAATATAATTTATTAAGAAAAATAAAATTTATCTAAATTGTTATTCACATATTTCTATCTTTAGTAATATATAAAACCTTATTGAAGCATCAGCTATATTCTTTATTATCATTTATATTATTACCTCCTTAGTCTTCATCATTTATATTAATTTTTAACAGTTCAGAAAATTTAAAAAAGAATTTAGTGTTTTATTTTATAATTTAGCCACAACAGTTTAGCAGTTATCTTTATATATTTTTATTATAATAATTTCTCTGGCGGAATCGCCCTTGGACACCTTGTAACTCCTTTTGGCATCGCCTTCCCACCGTTTCTATCAGAAAACACTTTTTATCACCCCTTTTGCCTTTTATTAATTCTCCCAGCATGATTGTCTCTCCTACATATTACTCATTTAATGTGCAGTTTGCCTTGAAGCAAGAGAGTCATAAATATACCTTCATCAGTAAGTTTAATTTTTCCACTTATTGACTAACAATTATTTGATATTGTAATGTTAAGTGTATATATTTTAACTTAGAACAGTTTTAATTTCTATTATAGATCTTTTGTATTATCAGTAATTAGAATCCTAATGAATATTTCTTAGCTTTTAACTTATATAACCATTTTACATACAAAATTCTATCAATATTGTAGTGATGCTCCTTGTCCAAGATTGTTAAACAGGAAATCAAACTGAAAAAATTAATTTAAAATATTTTAAAATTAATTATAATTATAAAACATTAATCACCTCTTTCATTTGATTGAAATTAATTAATATGCAGGAGAAAACACACATATATTTTGAATTTATTATAGGATTCTTCTGTGATTTGATTAAAACTGATAGATTCTAGTTTTCAAAAGCACCTTTCTAATTTATTTACTACTTTATTTCTTTTAGAAATTTGAAAATAATGTCGACTTTATTTGTTAAGTACTGTTTAAGCCTTCATTATAGTTTAATTTTACTGATTATAATGCCGTTTGGATCAAAGACGCGAGCGGACGAATGCTACCTTCGTCCCGTCATTCATGTGCTCCAACATCCCGGATGCGTACCCAAACCTATTCCCTCTTTTGCATGCCAAGGGAGATGTTTCTCTTATGTTCAGGTATGTTTATTCTGTTTTAATTATTTTGACTGGCATGTCGTAAATGTCACTTTCTTCCCTCCTAGGTTTCGGGATCAAAATTCTGGCAAGTAGAAAGATCATGCATGTGTTGCCAAGAGGTGGGTGAGAGAGAGGCAAGCATCGGAGTGTTCTGTCCAAAATCACTTCCAAGATTTAGAAAAATCAACACGAGAGCACCAGTCGAGTGTATGTGCCGTCCCTGTGCCACCATGGACGAGATAGTCATCAAACCGCAAGAGATAGCACGCCTACTGGCAGAAAATCTTGATGACTTATCAATTATTTAATAACCATTTAAAAACTATCTTTGATATGTTTTTNACATCAGTTGTGCAAACAGGAAAATAAATGCATTAAACTATTTATTTATTATTATTTAATAGTTCTTAATTAATAAATCGTAAATGTATTTATCCCTTAACATTTTAAATCAATATAAAAAGTGATTTTTAAATAATCTAATCATCATTATAAAAATATAAATTTCAAAATTTAGACTACAAGCACAAAGAAATTAGGTTCTAAACATAATTTCTTTGCTGGAACTATAGAAAAGGTGTTGTATTCTGAACTTGTTGTTCCAGTTAATTAAGTAAATATTTGTTTATAAAATAATAATATAAGGAGAACAAATAATAACATATTTTGAAAAGAAATACTTTGCCTTAATTTAAAATAAACTTTATCAACGACTGAAGTGATTAAGGCATCCACTACTCCAGGGAAAGAGAGAGAGACACTGCCAGGCCCACCACTCCAGGGAAGGAGACACACTGGGGATTTTTTACAGGGTCTATTGAGTCCAAATCTCTCGCTGCTGGATGCCTCTACTTCAAGCTTGGCCAAACCCGTGATAGGTATAAAGAAAATCAATGCTCACAGGGCAGAAAGAGTTAAATGAAAAAATTTGCATTATCAAATATTATCTATAATATCAGTCAGTCTTAATATAAAATAGTTTTAAATATTAGTGTAGTTTATAAAAAAGAACTTTAATTTATAAATGTTTTTGATTATAACAAAAACTAATTTCGTAAAATTTACCATGCATTGAAATTAATTTATTTATATAAATTATATACATAAATACAATAGCAAATTCAAAAATCTTTAGAGAAGGATGCATAAAGGAACGAATATGCCTTACAAAATTTTGTACTCTCAACAATACTTGGGAAAAACTCACAGCAGGGGATGCAGCAGTACCCTGCATTCCCCTAAATCTGCCACTGTATATATTTATTATAAATTTTAAATAGCTGAGAATGATTAAAAATTTACAAAAATAATTCCTGATTTCTGCTTTTCACATAACATTTTTACACTTTGTTAATATGCTAATTCAGCAAAATATTTGTTTTGTTTTATTTGATTTTCAATCTGAATTATGAGGTTGTTAAAACGGAATACAGTATAAACAAATAAAACTGCAAATATATTGAAACGCAGAAACGTGTCAAGCTCTTCGTTTAAATGTAATCTCTTTGTATGCTACTCAGCCGTTCTAAAACATAAATTAGTGTCTCGTTCACGATAAAGCATTTTTACTTTTTTAATCTCAAACATTTTTAAAATTTTGATATTTGATTCTCAATAAAGTAAACAGTAAAGCTTTTTCATTTTTAAATTCCTATTTTAAATATTTTATTGCTTCGACTATATAATTATGAGACAGTAAGTATGCTTAACCATTCGGAACAATAGTCTTTGAGCTTTCTACCGAAGCATTTTAAAAATTATTAGTTATGAAATCTATATTTTTGTGGACTCAATTCCAACTTTCCCGGAGTGACAAACCGTCACCTTGGCTAAGCCTGTCGAGACGATACCCGATTTATTAACTGAGAATTGTCGAATTATCACTAATAAATTTAAGCGATGTACATTGTTATTAATTCATTAACATCTTCCTCTTTTTTAATGAATATAAATGAAATCTGATATATTATATTTATTAATTTGATTGTATTCTGCATTTTTATTGCTGCAATCAAATAAATGTAACAAATCCATAATGTATATCATTCTACAACATTCAAGTATCTCATATAATGTTCTTCATTACTTAATTTTAATTAACTCCTTAGCTTAATTAATAATTTAATTAATATAATATTTCATTATCCTAAGAATAAACTGTAATTAATTAATTAAGGGACTGAATGATGATAAGTTTATATTATATACAATAATCTTTGAATTGATTTCATATAATTTATTTACATTTTAAAAGTAAAATAAGCATAAATTATATCAATATATATTGAAACATTATATAATTTTATTTTACCAACAATTTTAATTAAATTAAATTCAATTAAATTTAAACTTTTATAAAATTAGTATAAAATAATTTTAGAAAAGTTAAGTCATAAACTAATATATTCCTTCTCTTTTCGAACTAGATTATTTTTTTACTTCTGCTTTCTCCGACAAAATGCTTTAGGAGGTCTTGTTATTCTCTACATCCCACAGTTTCTACCACAAAACACTTTTTAGCTCTTTTTATCATTCTATTAATTCCCGAACGTGGAAAATTCTCTTACACAATATTAGCAGCTTCAGTTTGTATAGGAGGAAGTAAAGTTGCAGTCTTTAAGGTGAGGATTAATTTTCTTGGATTTTTCCATGTTTACTATAATTAGTGATTCTCTGTTTAAAGTACAGGTTAATTATCATTAAATTCTGCTTAAATTTCATTTAGCATTTGTTGTTTTTTTCTTAATCTTAAATTAATCAACATATTTTTGAGTTTATTCAAAATTCAGATAATTCCATTACAATAGAGAAAAATCCCTTATTTATTTTAGAGACAAAAATGATTGGTAATCATTTGTTTTTCCAAATTTATCTCTATACGTTTATTGTATTAATTGGATCGATTCGAGCGGATGTGTGCAATCTACGCCCAGTTATTCACATTCTGCAACAGCCGGGATGTAGATCTAAGTCAATCCCTTCCTTTGCGTGTCAGGGAAGTTGTTCTTCTTATGTACAGGTAATGCACAATTTTATAAAATGATACTTTCATACAGTAAAAATCTCATAATGTGTTAATTAGGTTTCAGGATCAAAATTTTGGCAAGTGGAACGATCGTGCATGTGCTGCCAAGAGATGGGAGAGAGGGAAGCTAGCATACGAATCTCTTGCCCCACATCTATTCCAAGATATCAAAAAATCATAACAAGAGCGCCGGTAGAATGCATGTGCCGTCCCTGCACCGCCATCGACGAAACGGTTATTAAACCTCAAGAAATTGCTTTACTTTTGGCAGAAAATCTTAGAGAATTGCCAATGTTGTCGTGAATTATAGTTTATGGGCTACAATATATTCTAAATAACTATCTGTTATGGCTATTTTAAATTTGTTTTCTGGAAATTTTAATAATAAGTTCTCGGAAATAATTATAAGTTTAATATTATGGAGTGGCAATGGAATAATTTAAAATAAAATGAATTATTAATATCACATTATTTTTAATTCAATATTAAGTCTTTGACAATAACATTATTATTTAAATGTCAATAAAAGAACACATACAGAGAAAAATATATAAAATATATACTTGTTTCAATGCTATAATTACAAACTTTTATCTTTTCTTGATTGTTATCCATAATTCTTCCTCCGGTCTCGTTATAAGTCGACTGTAAGGTGTAACCATTTGGCCTTCTACCAGACTTAACTTAAAATTTCTACAAATCATTGTTAATATAGTCATAACTTGAACGTAAGTCCATTTATTTCCTGGGCATTGGCGTTTTCCTGCAAATCCAAATGGCTGAAATGCTAATTGTTGGCGAGCTTTAACATTTTCAATATTAAATCGTTCGGGATCAAACCTAAATATAGAATAAAAAAGTTAATCTTTGATAGATATAAAGTATACAAAACATCATTAATTAACTTACATCTTTGGAACAGCCCAATGCTTACTATCTTGAAGTGTTACACCAAGAGCATGAATTACAGGTGTCTACAAATTTAATGAGAACAAAATTTATAATTAGTAACAACAAAATTTTATTTTATTCTTAGAAAATTATCAGAATTTCAATTGGATTTTAAGCAACCTTTTTAGGAATAATATGACCCCCAATTTCGACATCGGTATCTAAGACTCTAGCTGTCCAGGGTTCTACGTTAGCCATACGAAGACATTCATTTAATACTTGTTTGAGATAACTATTAAAATATAAATATATTTAAAAAATTATATTTAAAATTAGAATAAAGACATATAAAATTCTACCTTAGCTTTGACAAGGCTTCATCCGTTACAGGGGAATTATTTATTAAAATATTATCAATTTCTTCATATACTTTTTCCTGAATGTCGTCATGAAGTGCCAAAAAATATATTGTCCAAGTAAGGACTATTAAAAAAAATATTTAGTAACTTATCAAATTAAAAAATAATTAAATTACTAATAACAAATAAAATGGCTTACATGCAACAACTGAATAATATTTCAAAACAATAATTATAGCATCATCGTTAATATTTTGTTCTAGTGTACCAATTTTCCTCAGACTATTAAAGATATTCTCTTCATCATCTTTGTCTTCTGCAGCTTTAATCATCAATTCTTTTAAACGTTTAGCAGCTATAAAAGTGATTCATTATTATTCTACATGTATACAAACTTTAATTATAATAGAAAATCTTCAAAAAATTTTCAATTAAATACTATAAATAACAAACAATAAAGAAAGAAATAAAGATAATATTATTTTTTATTATTATTATTATTATTATTATTTACAAACCTTCCTGGAACTGAATATCTTGTGGGCTATTCTCTTCAGGAATGGAACCACCTGCTCGAGCTTCTAATTCTGTCCAACACTGTGTACAATATATAATATGACATCAGGTTGATATATATTTTTACCTAATACAATAAGAAATGTGTAAAATTTATACATCTAAACTTAAAAATAGTTAAATAATACAGTTCTACATAGCATATTTTACTCGAGAAATTAACTGTAAACAAACAAATACTTACAATTTCAAATGTTCTGCTAAAATCTAACACACATTTATCTTCGTGAAAAGAATTTCCAAACAGAGTTTTTGAAAAAATTTTCATACAAAGGGCTATCATATATTTATACACAGGAATGTGCTGCTCGGCAGATAAACCTTTCCACTTTTCTACTAATTCTTCAGTTAGCTGGAATATAAATTTACACATATGTATAATTAATTGTACAAAAACACACAAAAAATATTTGTTTAATATATTTTAAATTCTTACTACCTTACAAAGAACTTCTAATTTTTTAAGGCACGTCTCATTTAAAACCTTTTCTAATTCCTTATGTTGCTTTCTTCCTTCAGCACCATTTACGATAAGCACACTTTTTTCGTTAATTATTGGTTTGTACATGGAGAAAAGCTCGACTAAGTAATAAAAAAGTAATTTCTATTTATTTTGTAACTCTAATTAATTTTGTAACTCTAATTACAGTAATTCATTCAAGTTAATTAAAAACAATACCAGGTTTGTCAAACACATGTTTATGTTGCTCGTATAATTCTGGATCCGCCAAGCTGACAAATAGTGTCGTTCCCATATAGAATGACGATATAGGTCCGTACTGCTTATGAAGTTTCTCCAGAAATATCTGCAAACTTCCAGCTTGTAAAATGTCTGGTAAGTTTCCTTCTCTGTAAATAAATAAATTTTGTGAAACAATTTTGAAATTTTAAAGTAAGTTTGGCATATCAAATACTAATTACGTACATTTTTAATATCATTTAACATTTAAGTGAAATTATGATATCTTAAAATTCACTTGATGATAGATAAAATTTGAAATGATGAGAAAGCTTATGTTTAAAATGTATGAAAAAATCAAAGTTAAATATTTTTATTTATCAGAAACATTTGAAATATTTCTGTGCATATAAATAAACCATTAATAACTGTAAAACCAAGTTAAATTGATTTTAGAACTTTTAGTAATTGAAAACATTTATTAAAAATGTAAAAAATAAACATAGTTAACTGTCTTTTTCTGGCAGAACGAACACGAACACACACCAACTACAATGTCGATGGCAAACCCTTTTCTGAAGGATTAGAATTGAATTTGAAATTTACTAACTGTAAATCACAGGCCGAATATTTAATTTGTGTAATTAAAAAAAGAAAACAAGCTATATAAGTGTAAAGATGATGATAAGATTATAATGGAAACAAATATTTCATTCAATAGGAAATCTTCCGTTGTTTATACCATAATAATTTTTCTATCCAAGGCTCATAATTAGCTGTCTTTGTGACTTTTCAGGATAACCTTAGGACCCCGCTTTCATGCTGCACATGCAAAATTTTGAAATCTATCATATTTCTTATAATTTATAAAAGCCTTAATACTTTTTAAACATTGTGGGTACTTCAAAATCATCATGCTGGTCATAAGTTTGCTATCACCAGACTATATCATAAAGAATTTATATTAAAAAAAAATTACTTTTGTCGTTATCACGGACTCTTTATTGGAAATTTTAGTTTTCAAATTTCTTTTAAAACATTAATTATTTTTATAAAGTTTTTCTTCATGGTATCGAAGAAAACATACAGATATATTTTACATAAAATGATGTGACTTAGAAATTTAGCAAATTTATTTACAAAGAAACAATGTTAAAATTATATTTTTTAATACTTGAAGACAAGTTCGCCCAAGTAGGGATCATCATTTTTATTTTTTGCATTCTAGACAATACATTTCCGGCGACCGGCCTTCCTTTCTAGGCTACTAGCCGCCAAAAAGTTTAAAAAAGTCCTTTTAAAAACACAAAAATTTCCAATTAAAAACACAAAGATTTTCTAAAATCAGAACTGGTGTTATACGAACGTCTTTCTTGTTACCATCTGTACTTTCTCGGGGGTGTTTCGGCCTTTTATCTACAGAGAAGAGAGCGCTGGAAAATGTAGATTAATTAAACAAGTTCCCCCTGGTGACGATATTTTAGTCGTAATTCGTAATTTTTTTCATCCGATGGTTAAAATTATAACTATTTGCAAATATCTTAATTAAAAAGCTAATCTACACAACAATTCATTTCATCCCTTTCATTCATTTGATTAGGAAAGAGCAAGATTTATATCTGATGATAGATAAGTGTTTTAACATCAATTATAAATCTTGTTTGTAAATACCTGTATTTGAATGTCAGTTTTAATTTTAATGCTGTATGTGGGGTGTCCATAAAGTCTATGTCAAGTTTTAGAAATTTATTTTTAAAACAGTGTGAAATTTAGACACAGTTTGTGTGTCAAAAGGTAGACAATATAAACAGTTTTACTTAGTGTATTGGTACATCACTACACATGCCCCTTTCTTCACCTGTAGCATATGTAGGTGATACTCAATTTCCTGTGGCATTCGTCAGCATGTCTGATGTCCTGCTGGAAAGTGACGAGTTGCATTTTCCAGCAGGACAATGAATTGCCACATTGGTGAGTAATCATGTCCACTTTTGCTGGATGCAATATTTCCCAAGTTAGGATAAGTTGGGACAGTCCATCCCACGCTCAGCTGACATAACACCTCTCAACTTTTTTCTGTGTATTATGTTAAGAAGAGAAAGAGTATGCATCAAACACGTACAAGATGCAGACATGTCAAAGCAAGCAGAACAAGTGTGATACCATATTTGGTATCACACTTGCAGAAGTCTTTGCAAGTGTGATACCAAACATGTTTATGAACACATGGTGAGAAATTAATTATTGCCTAGATGTGCTGCGGGTGACAAAAGATGCACATATGGAAGTGTATTAATACACTGACTAAAACTGTTTGTGTTTGCTTACCTTTTGATACAGGAATTGCATCTGTAAGTTTCACACTGTTTTAAAAATAAACTTCTAAACTTTAACATAAACTTCATGGACATACTATATTTATTGCAGACTAATATAATATAATAAAAGAAACACAAAACAATATATAAACTTTTGATACTAAAAGTACTTTACTTATTTAAGATTCACTAATTATAAAATATTCAAACATAATAAGTGGAACATACTGGAAATAACATTTTAAAACTTTAATTTTTGAAATGTAACATTTAAATTTGAAAAATGCTTTACAGGCATAATCTTTATTGTATGCCAATAAACCAGTTTTAATATATTCTTGTTAACTGTTAATATAACTGGAGCAATCATTTCAATAGCTAATACACTAGTTAAGAATGATTGAAAGTATCTGATTAAGAATGATTAAATGCAGAGTTCTGTATAATTTCTATAATTTTATTTCATTTGTTACTGTTAATCTTGAGGTTGGAAAGCTTAGAAATAGATTAAATGTTAACAAATTACACTATCAAGTTTTCTGAAATATTTAATTAATTTCCAAGCAAGTAAACAATACTTCATACGTAATAAGATGAAAAATAGCAGATTATACAGGGCCAGAAATTTATAAAGTGAAATAAAAAAAAAAAACCTGTCTTTTTGGTGTCAAACAGACAAAAATAAAGACAATAATGAATAATAAGAAAAAACTTCCTTTAAAAAAACACTTCATACTGCTTATATTAACTCAAGTACATAAAATTTAGTGAATGCACAAATGTTTCCAGCCACTTTATAGGGCGTTCATCAGGTAAGAGAACAGTTTTGTACATTGAATAGGACACAAAATATTTAAAAATCAACCATTCCATACAGGCAATAATGCAGTATACAAATTACAAGATAAGTGATCAGAACTTCCTTATACTGTTTTTGTTCATTTTTTTTATTCTTACCGATTTATTTGGTATGTGCTTTAACAACTAACATAAAACTGAATGAAATAATTATACATATTCGTCTCCACACACCGGAATAACTCTTACCTTTAACCTTGTAACTGGAGTGGTTGTGTTATATGTCAGCAAATGTTTTTGATGCCCTTTCTGGGCTCTTCCTCAGATAGATGTTAACAGAAGAAATGAAAATCACAAATAATGAATGTCATGTTTAAAATTAAGCAATTTTAATTTTTAAAAATACTGAAGGCATTAAAACAGAACACCACTGAAAACTTTTTACTTTAAACCTAATTTGCATATTGAAAGTATAGAAAATGCTTTTGTATTATGAAACTAAACTGAACATGTGAATGACATGCAAACATTTGGCCAGAGCTTTAGTGGGAGTGCCAAATTGAAAGAGAATGTGAGGGATTTTTTTGGGGGAACGATCAAGGTTCTGCTTGTGATAAATTTTGCATTTCGGCATCATAGTAGAATATTGCATATAAAAATTGTAGTTCTGATAATGAAATTAAAAGTATTCTGAGAACATTCAAAACTATGAAAGTTTTATAATTACATTTTTAATTTTTGTATATTACCATTAAAAAATATTCACAAAACATTAAAAAGTAATGCTAAAAATTCCAAATTAATGGATTTTATTTAATTGTGTCCAAAATAATATACAAATTATGTTTGTGGACATATTTCTAATTTATTTGATATATTCATTATGGTAAAATCTTAACAAAATTATTCTGTACAGTATAATGACAATTAATTCAGACACTTACTTTGGATCGGAAGGATCCATTCCCGGAATGGTAGTTTGGCTCTTTGAACCCTACAAAAAGAATTATTAATAATTATTAAATTCAACTATTCAAACAGGAAGTACATAAACAAACACTACATAATATCTATCTGGATATTATGGATCCAGATGGATACATAATATCTATCTGGATACTGGTTTTGTGTGTAGTGCTTATAACTATTAAAGTAACAACTTTGCTATACATATTCAATAAACTTTTGTAACTTTTTATGATCTCATTTGAAAAACTACCATGATTTAGATTTGAGTCAATTATAACACACCTTTTTTGTTGCCGAGATAGTTTAGTGTCACAACAAGGAATTTGGGAGTAAGACTCAAATATAACATCAGGAAAGGTTCAAACACAACAGTACTTTCCCAGATGGTGGAGACCAAAGACTCGATAGTAAAATGGGTTAAAGTGAACATTGTCAAACCCTTGCACTCCCCAACATTAGCAAGGACTGAAGGCCTACCATCAGCTTGGAAGTTTATAGTCAAAAAGTTTGCCATAAACTCATAATTTATACATTAGTTTATTGTTGCATGTTCTATCAATTATACCTTAATAATATATTTTAATGTTCAAAGTAATATTACTGGATCATTATTTTTATTAATATATCTGAGTTAGTTTTTTATTTTATTCCATATATATATATTTTTATAAGTTATTCTTATGTTATTTTCTTGTTTTTATTCCGTTATTAATTTTTTAAATTAAAATGTATGTATTCCATCTTATGGAATGCAGATGTTCCAATCCATTTCAACCTGAAGATGACCTATAAAATAGGTTGAAAACGTTAGTTTTAAATAAATAAAACTATCTTGGCAACGAAAAAGGTGTGTTATAATTGTCTAATTGTTTGCCGAGCATGTTCTGTTAAATAGATTTGAGTCTTCAAATTCATAGAAACTATTACAGGTTAACATTTGAAAATTCGGCCACTGATAATCAGGTTTCTTCAGATTTCCAGCATGGATTTTTGATTGCATTTTCAAATTTACCACATTGGTATGCCACTGTTTTCTGGAGGTGCCTAACTAAAATTCTACAGAACTGTTTTATTTAGTTCATAAACATTAAAATTTCATTTGCTTTTAATTTAGTGTTCAATTTTCCTTCTTTAAAAGATTATACAGGTAGTCATTTTCTGTTAAATATATATAGCATATATAACCATAAAAAATCCAGCACTCCTCAGATATGGAGGTTGTTGGATTTTTGAATGTCAACCTTTATTGTGTTACCTGCACTAATTAAAAATTCAGATGTCTTAAGTTTATACATTTATTATTACAGGGTTTTTCTGTTGACCATATCTAATTTTGTGGATGAATTTTGGGACATGAAATGTGAGTGTAGTTCTGTAGACCAGGAGTCCCCAAACTATGGCCTCTGATAAGGCTTTATCTGGCCCACATTACTTCTCGACAATTAAAAAAAATTGTGATTTAAAGAAATATTTTACTTGTGTTAACAAGCTGAACTAAAGCCAGGGAGTAAGCAACAGGGCCATAGTTACTTAAAAACAGAGGTCCCATTTTCTTAGAAAATCCAAAACTTGGCATTTATTATTATTCTACTTTGCTTTTGTCAAGTTTATTATATATATTAAAGGAAAAAAACAAAGTTTTCTTACCTGTACTTCTCAAAACAAACAATATTTGTAAAGTACTTTTTTTGTGTTCAATGTATTTTTGTAATTTTTAATAACGTTCTATGATTGTTGATCACTTTCCTCATGTTTTTTGAGTGAGATGGAGATGGAAATGAAAGTTATGTGATTAGCTTCACTAAGTTCATGTAGAACCCAAACATCAAAATTGTTAATGTAACAAATTTGATGCAGATGATGTTGCTCTTCCACACTCAATTTTGATATTTGAAGAATATCTGAAATCTCTCGTGTTGTATGACATGTATTATCATTGACTAATTCTTTTATTTGCTTGCCATTAATCTCAACTGACCAATGTGATACATCTTAAACAGAAAAATCTCTGAAACAAAACCTCGTAAACCACATGTTCTTTCACAAGTAAACCTAAACTCTATATTACAACACATTTATCAGGTATGATTTTAATAATTTCCAACTGTGACCATAAAAAATTAATATTTGTGCAGAGAACAAAAGGAAACATATAAATGATATGTATAGAGAGATGTACAGGTGTTCTCCCCAAATATCCCTAGTTTTAAACTGTAAAACCGATTTGCTCAGATATTTGAATAAAACATGACATAGAATGTCAGTCAATATCAAAAGTTTCACACGCATAGACTTGAAAGGACCACCATTGCCACGCGATGGCAATCTGGACCTTGCCGAGCATGATCTAGACCAGTGGTTCCCAATTAGTTTTTCCTGCATACCGCTTCAAGAAAGAGCTCAAACTCGTGTACCCCTTATAGCAGAAATTCATATTAATCCATACTGATATTATAAATTAGAAGGTAATTCTGCCTGTCTGTCTGTTACCTTTTCACATCTAAACCACTGAACAGGTTTTAATAAAATTTGGCACAAAGATAGCTTACATGTTGGAGATGGACATAGGCTACATTTTACTGCGAGAAAATATTTTACTCCCACGAGAAAATTTGATATAATGGGGCAAAGCTGTGGGTAGACAGCTAGTGATAAATAGAATAAGTTGTATTTTTTACATTTATTACCTTTAAAATACAATTCTAATAATAATGAAAATAACATAAGGTTATTTAATTTTAATGCGACAAATGTACACAGTTTTCTTTGCACAACTTTATAAAATCTGGTTACTTTTTGGTCAGCTTCAGTCTCAAGTCATCTTTGAGTTGAAGTAGGTAACAATGTTTAGTTTTCATGTTTGTCATGGCCGAAAATCTGCTCTCGCAGAGGTTTGTTGTGCAAAATGGTAGTAAATATTTTATTGCCGCTTCGCTGACATGATAATAATGTTAACTCTACAATTTTTGTTTCTTGCGTAAGAATTTCATTTAGGTATTGTCACAAATGCATTTTTTTTGAAAATATTTTTAGTTATAAATAAACGAATTTGTGCATTCGACATCATGTTGTAAATTGCCAAATTTTTGATGGTCCATCCATTATGTTTTTGATTGCTTCATCTCATGCATTTAAATTTTAAATCGACCGATTTTAGATTGCCGCGCATACCCCTTCATGCAATTCCGTGTACCCCAGGGGTACTCGTACCACTAATTGGGAACCATCGATCTAGACTGCTGGGGCCTTGTTTCTCAGTCTGCCTGATCACCCAAAATCATCTGTTTGAACTTTTTTCTTTGCAGGCACATGCTACAAAAGTGCCAAACACGAAGTCACACACACAAAAATTGTAGATGACATTAATGGCGTGACTTTTAACGTGCCAGACTAGATATTTTATAGTCTGCTTCGACGGTAAAAGGCAATGTAACACATGTACAATCTGCCAAAATGATGCCTCCCAGGAGGCTTTCTGTGGAAAAGTGGCCACTATTTAGGTGTTAAACACGCGAAGAAAACACGGAAAACTCCAGGTGCCCAACCCGATGGTCAGACTCTAACCAGCGACCAATTAAGTATTCATCCACTGGCAGGCCACTTTATATATGTCATTACGTATGTACTAATTACAATTATCAGATACCGAGAAAGCAAATATTGAAAAGAAAAGTGTTACAAATCTTTTGATGGACTGCAAATATGTCAATATAAATTGGTCAGGTTAGACCATGTGACTATGGAGCTAATCAAGCTGTTTTCAAAAGTACGATTTTAGAATGTTGCATGTGTATTTACATACATATATTCTTTTATTATAATTCTACTTACGGGATATAAATAAAATACCAAAACAAGTAAGAACAGCACAAAAGTGACAGCGAAGATAGCGAAGTCCAACATTTCGTCTGCGTGGACTGTCGACAACGCCCTCTAACTAAAATTTAATTATTTAACTTTAAAATTAAGATATATATATATAACTGTAACAAAATAAATTATTATTATTTTCTTTTTAGAAATTTTAAATAAAAATTACTGTAATTCATTTTATTTTGAGATTCGACTTTCGTTTTCCTTCCACGAAAAATAGTACAGCAAAGCGTCGAAAATATGGACTAATCGGGACGGATCCCGTCCGGAATTTGAAATATATGTGTAAATTAACATTTTAAGTTCCATAAACTCCAAATGTACTGTAATTTATACGTTCTATATTCAAGCCAGAACAAAGATGTATAATTTACAGAATCATCATACTTAAATAATACACGATTCGTGACTTCAAAATTAAAGTTACGAATTCCGAATCAATGTTAGAACATTGAGGTTTTTTTTTTTAAATTCCGTCCTGTGATTGCTAAGAGGGCCTTTTTTTAGCAAGCCCACAATGGAGAGGCAGAGAGGTGAATGACGGACCATTCCTCGAAAAATTTCTGAGACTTTTTGACCGGGAGAATTCGATCCCGCAGTGGCGTAGCGAATCTAACTGGCGCCTGGAGCACGACACTTTATTGACACCCCCGTGAGGAAAGCCTCAAGGGGGCGTCACGGGGGATGTCTTTTCGCACTCGTGAGGCTTTCCTCACGAGTGCGAAAAGACATCGTTCGGGGAGATGGCGAAACAAACTTCTATCGGAAAGACCGTATAAAAGGTATTTTGACGGATAAAAATTCGGGTACCATCACAGTGTGTAAAAAGTTATCGAAATGTAGTAGTAATAATACAATGCAAATATTACAAAAGCCAAAGTTTTGCTGTTATACAATACAGAAAGTGCTGGGTACAGTACGCGTCTGAACACCTTCCACAGTAAACGGACTTAACGAATGCGGTAGTAGAACGTCCGTATTTGAAAAAGCGTGTTAACGTAGTTTGGTGCCGAAAACTGAGACGACATAAAAACAGAAAAATCATGTTCGTCGGCATTTTCCTGTCGAAATATTTCTTTAGTGTGTTGGCCACGATACTTGGAATTTTTGTTCTTTTCTTGTCAGTGTAATTTAGGAAGAAGGCTGGATGCCTTCTCGCTAAATTACGGTGACAAACCCGAGTCATAGGAAGGCCATTTATCTGTATGTTCATTGAAAGATCGAAAATATTAAGGAAAATTATGATCATTTTTGTTTTAAATGAATTTTTACTGTATGCCAATTTGTCTAACAAAGATCGTCAATCTTAAAATGACCTTATACAAATTCTCAGCCTAAGACACTAACTTAAACCTATTTTATACACTGCATTTGTCATTTTGAATACTCCTATGTAAAAACCGTTTCTTAAATTCAAGTCTTCATAACTAAGACAACGTAAAACTATTCATGTGGGCATATTCATAAAGCATATGCGAATACAGTACTTTTGTATCATATATGACAAATGTTTTTAAAATGCTTTGCTTGTTGCTATCAGTTCAGTCTATTATAGAACCACAAATTTATAAAATATTCCTTACAACGGACCTGGACCCAAACTATCCCTAGGAAAAGTTGAAATATCAGAATGTTGCCAGTCTGAACTGTTTATTCCATTTTAAAAATCAGTTTACTGTTACTTCATGTGCACAATATCTGTAACTCAAAATCTACCCAAGTCTTAATAATTCATCCAATTCATTCTTTAATATCTTCTTGCAGTCTCTGTCATCTTGTGTTCTAAAACTTATTTTATGTATGTCACTGAATACTCATATAAAAACTGTTTTAAAGAATTTGGGTCTTCATAACTAAGAAAATAAAACAGTACTCATCACACGGTCACGATTCGTAAAGCATATGCAAATACTTTTATTTCTGAGTTGCAAACTATTTTAGGTGATGCCAGAATTTTCCAATACATCGAGATTGCCGAAATTGCCAACTACAAAACAATTATTTTAATTAAAAGACACATCTATCGTTCGGTGCTCACGATTCCGATTAGAGCCAAACCCACATTTGCAGTTAAAATATCTTATCGGCAACAATGTGATTTTCTATATCTCGTTAGCGTGTATTATGCTCATTACCGCATGCAGTTATTTTATAAAATAGCCATTATCTACAATAACTTTATGTTCTATTGTCAAAACTATTTACAGGAATGTCGTTTTAGTCCAACACCTTCTGCATAAGACAACGATGACTTAAACTGCACGTCTTTCTTGATATAAAGTTTTCCTTTGTGTAAACCATCAAACATTTGCTAGAGTAGTATATTAATTAAAGATAATAGAGGAATCCCAGAATTCAACCTATTCAATTGTCAAATATAATGATTTCATGTGCAACTTTTTGTACTTCTATATTACACAATTACATGGAATATTACTAACAATTTTCCTATTTAATTTCATATACATAATTAAATAATATTTGTTTAATAGTATTCCATTAAAATATGCAGCTATAAAATGTACTGAAAGTAAGAGTAATGAAGTTTTCTCATAAAACAACTGCATTTATCATCCCAGAAAAATACTTGTTAAAATAGTTTAATATAAGGAGATAAAATATAAAAGGTAAACACTACCAAATGATGTAAATTAATTATTTATAGCAGGATCATATGACAGAATAAATGAAATTGTAGGACAGCAAATCAATAGATTTTAATCCAATATGATGGACTGGCCAGATGGCAAGGCAGTTAAGGCATAGTCCTAGTGCCCTGTGGGATCTGGAATTAAATCTGAGCCATCAAAACCCTCAGGAATTTTTCAGTGCCAGTCCACCCTGAAAACACAGAACCCATCCCTCACCATCTGACTGAATCCACAATAAGCTCAAAAGGGACATAGTGCCCATGGGGTAGAAAGAGAAAGAAAAAAAAAAAAAAAAACAATCTGATTCAATGGAAGTTCAAACTGAATTCAGTTCATAAAATATCGAACAATAAATTTTAAAGAACTTCAGTACAATCCACTTTCCATTCCTTTAAGTAATTGTATTAGTTACACCAGAATCTATAATCTAAACTTTGCAAATAGTTGGACCTTTGACAATAAGCGATATCACAAGAACTAGTTAGTGCACACCATCTACAATTAACTAAATTGACACTCAATTTGCAAAGTGAGTCGAAACTATACAAAACCACCAAATCCAAATTGGAGAAACATTCCAAGAAATTGGATTTGATGTCTGTTAATTTTATATATTTCTACTTCGTAACATCTATAAATACTGCTGTTTATTATAAAAAATCTGAGCATCTCAACCTCAAATATATTATAACATGTATAAAGTTTTTAATAAATTATTTCATAATTTATTCTAGAAGTTTCACAACTAACAAGAAGAGAAATTTTTCTACAACAATGAATAATAGAAAAAAAAAAAGTATAGTAAAATAGTTTTGATAGCATTTTTTGTTTCCTAAACCCGAATTAAATGTCTCAAAAATTAATCATTTGCATCGATTCGCAGGAATATGTCTTGGAAATTTTATAAATGATGCAAAATTTTAGATGAGACTCGTAACATCATGTATACTTAGTTATAGAACTACAGCCTCTTTCTTCTTGCAATAATTGAAATATTGTTCCCTAGATAGTAAACAACAATACGATTAATTTAATCAATCATAATTAACAAAACAACAAAAAAAAAGCAGACTAGCTATAGCTATTACTGGCAAAAGAAATTAATTATTGGGCCCATAAAGAACATTACAGAGTTCAGTTCGAGCAAATCGGATTTCTAGTAACTGCATTTGTGAGGCAGAAACTGCATGCACGGCACAACAAACATGAAATAATAAACAAAACGCAGTAATTAAGTGTATATTTATATATATATATTTTTTTCCTTTTTTTAATCATAAAAAGCTACTATTGCATACAATTTTTGCTCAAAATAAATTAAAAATTTCAAGACTCCCCCCAGTTAAATTATTACACACGGATACAACCTTTGGAAACTGGAATATATTTCTAAATATATCCATTTAAATTATTCTAGTTAACAGCAATTTAAAAGTTAGTTCAAAGATTAATGTAAACATGGAATAATTTTTTTTGTATCGACATTGTCTGTGATTCCAGATTTCTGATACTGGTGCACTTACACAAGACACAATCTTTACATCACATGTTTTTAAAATGACCGCATTTCTTTTAGTACAAGAGACTAGATTATTATTTTTTTTTTTTACAGAAAAACGTGACATACTGATAGTAAAAGTTAACTATTCTTGTTTAATAATTAATTATTTTACGATGTTTTGATTAAATTTTTACCAAAAATAATAAATTTACTTTCATTTTTTTATCTTTACAATAATGTATTCGTGAAATATTGGCCGATTATTCGATGGAATGGAGGCAAATGTGATGAATTATGATTTTAAAAAAAAGTACAAATACTGTCGATGGTTTAAACAATGGTTACTGCAAACACTGTACAAGTTATGTTTAAGAGAATCATAAATTCAAAATTTGTTTCCTTTTTTTGTTTTCTTATTTATGTCATTTTGTATTTTTAATGCAAGTTAGCACAATAAATCAGTTGTTTACAATTATTATATTCTACGACAAAGAAAAGGGGGCTTTCAAATAATGGTCAACCTTCGTAAAATAAGCATAGTCCAAATGCTGCGAAACCTGAGCGATTTTTCTGGTCCATTTTTTTTTTAAATTGACTAAATGTTACAATTATATGTAAATCTGATTTGTAAAAATGCCTGAGAGCCCGAGTAACATAACTAGACAGTTTTTGTTCTATGCATTACAGAGTGACACTCTGGCTTTACATCAAACTTGGTACTGCAAAAATAGAAGTGGAGAGGAAATATTCTGGAGTAAATTATTAACTAATGTGCAACCTTGTAATTACAAAAAAAAAAAACCTTTGCAAATGGGTGAACATAGAGAATGTTATCATCATAATACTTGTTATACAAATATTTTTGTCAAATGATAAAATGCAGATACCAATCAATTTTTTTTTGCAAGTATAAAATACACGTCAAAGTGTCTATTTTGAATTGATAGCTGAGGGATAAGGATTCTATTCAACCAAGTTTTGATGGTTTCCATTTTCAAACAAGTGGCAATTATACATTCACAAAGGCAAGTGGGCCACTGGAAGATGGAATGTCCTTTTTTGGAACATGCTAATCAAACAGATCTCAAGATTTTCTGCGTGTTCTATTATTGCAGTTTCCGTCTGCATTACAGCTGCTACTGCTGCTGGCAGCACTGCTGTCATCACTACGGATATCTTTCACCTTAAATGAAAAGAACAATAATAATTAAATTTAAGATATATTTAAGTTCACGATTACATGGAAAACAAATTCAAATAAGTAAAAATTGTAAACCTGTTTCGAGGAGATTGCTTGAAGAGCAACTCGAATGATCATCCAGGTCCACACTATGTGAAGCACTTGCAGGGCACACAATAATCCATTAAAAATGTAATAAGCAGGAAACATTGCAGTACATGTGACAGCTTCAAAAGCTGTACTATATATTACCCTGGATAATTTAAAAATTATTATAAAACTTTTACTATATTATTTACAGTGATTGACTTGATATAGACTGGTGTTTGATAATCCAAATATTCTATCTTCAACCAAATAAATATTCCAGTTTGCATTTTGTTAAAAAATTACAGAATAAAATCTAACGTTTACAAAAAAAACTTGTTTTTTCTAATATAGGAGTCAACAAATTCTACATGATACTTCATATCTTTGTGATAAGTATACACGGTCTTTCGAAAACAATGATACCATTTTAAATTATTGTAACTAAGTTAATTATTACCCAAGATGTATGCATTGTACACCAATTGATAGAGTAACTGAGTTTCACCTACCATCTTCATTCAAATGTCTTTTTGTCTATTACCCATAGGAAGTTCTGTAAGCAAAAATGATGACCCCACAACAAAAAATTTGTTTTTCATTCTTCAATCTGCAAACTCAGAATCAGTCATCATTGTGTAGTGAGAATGTTTGCCAAGTAAGGCAATCATTCATAGTGAATCACTTTGAAATTCTCTGCGAAACTCATTAAACATGGATGACTAATTAAAGTCATGTAGTAGTAATCACAGTTTTTTCACACTTATTCTTAAAGAAGATTGGAAAAATCTAAATATGGTAAGCATTGAGACCATTGAACGGATCTGTCAATTCATCCATATTTTTTACATTTAATATCTCATTTTCATTTCTGAGAACACATAGTTATGTATCTCTTTAATCACAGACATTACAGAATCTGTGAGATAAGATATGCCAGGAAGCTACAGCTGTGATTCAAAATGTGTCAAATATGAGATACCCCATATCATTTGTGCATGCCATATTGAATGTTTTTCAAGATAAATTTCATGTGCAAAATGTGATTATTCGTAGTTTCTATACAGTAAAAGTTTATCAATTTACATCTGAAATCTAAAAATGATGATGTACTTTTAATTTGTGTACATCTTGTACTTATTAACATTTCTGTATTGTCTCAAAACTTCTTGAAATTCCACTTAATTCAAAAAAGCCAGGCTTTAACAGATTTTCATATTAACTCTAATTTTAAAATAGAGTAGTAATAAACTATTTGAAGTTATTAATTCCATTCTAGAATCTAAACTTTATATATTAAATTACTTATTTAATGTATGGGTTATTATGTTTCATCAGAAATATATGTAAATTTCAAAATTAACATTTAAGTCTGAGAGAAAAACGATATGAAGTGATATAAAAGAAATATAATTTTTATAAAATTTATATTCACATTGTTTTGGGAGGTAGTCTAACAATGAAACATATGAAAACTGATGCAAAAAAGTAAATACATTTTTATATCACCTTACTGAAAATCTTATGGTAATGAACCTAAAAATAGATATTCATTGTACACACATTGTAAATTCTGTACTGTACAATAAATTTACTGTTCAAGTATAGCAGTGTGTAGATTTTAAACATTGTGAGGTAGCAAGAGAGAAATTTCAACTTAGTTACATTTAGTTAGTTACATTATTTATTTCCCATTTTGTTTCAGTCATTTTGAGTTTTGGGTTTGACTTATGTTAAACCTCAACTGTTAGCTCGACACTTCCTAATTAGACCTTCATTTGCATAATAATAAGATTTGAATAATGGGTGAAAGTGCATCACAGTGATCCCATTAATTTGGGGTAAATATAATGACTAAAATATTATATAATAATCTACTTATAATATTGTAACTACAAATGTTGATGGAAACACATCGACTGCTCAGAGCAAGAGGGTTACAACTCAAAATTTTCGATATTTTAGTTATTGTACTTATGGGAATGCTTGTATCGAGTTCTATCTTATGTATAAAGGTTATATCTCTAAATGGCTTATTATGGCTCTGGGATGTACATATAACAGTTTTGCAATATGCTAATACACTCTGTTATTGAATTCAAGAGGGTTACATTTCGAGTTGTAACAGTTTTCAGCTTTCAATTAATTGCATTCTTGGTGAAAGAAAGTTGCATATAAAGTTGCAACTCTTTTGCATTCTAAATCTGTCTATCTATATAACCACATTTGTTCACTCATCAACTCATTTGTTCACTCACCAACAAAGGTGAGTGAACAAATGAGAAGAAAATGTCATTCTGTTTTCTGGAAACTGGGAGATATAACACGACAAAGAGAATTTGTGGCAAGAA
The DNA here is from genome assembly GCF_000671375.1 of Centruroides sculpturatus. Lineage (NCBI taxonomy): Eukaryota > Metazoa > Arthropoda > Arachnida > Scorpiones > Buthidae > Centruroides > Centruroides sculpturatus. The sequence goes on from NW_019385795.1 coordinate 148,537, forward strand.
ATATTGTTGTAGTTGAACCAAAATACAGATATGTTAAACAACATACTACTAAGCAACGCTCAAAAAACTTTGTTTATTATTTGGAAACTGATGGCGAAAAGGTTAGTGTGTAAACATATGTTTCTTTCTACATTAAGTGTCAGCCATAAATTTGTGTCTACTACATGGGCCACTGATGGAATAATAGAAGATGACTTCCGGGGAAAACATGAAAGCAGAAAGAAAAGTGACGAGGAAATACTGAAGAATGTGAAAGAACACATACTGTCTTTTGAACGTGTTGAATCACACTATTGTAGAAGAAATTCAACCAAACAGTATTTAGATGGCAGCTTATACATTAGTGAAATGTATCGGCTATACACAGACTATTGCAGAGAAAAAGAATTACCACTTGCTAAAAAACACATTTACTCAACGGTATTTCATTCACTTAATCTTTCATTTCATCAGCCGAAAAAAGATCAGTGTTGTAATATATGTACTGGATATAAAAACAGTACAGATACAGAGAAATTACAATTGCAGGACAATTATAACACACATATAAAAGAAAAAGAAATGTCAAGAGCTGAAAAGACTAAGGACATTGAAGCAGCAAAACAGGATACAAATAAAATTGCTTGCTGCTTTGATCTCCAAGCAGTTCTCCCTTCACCTTGTGGTGAGTGTTCTTCCTTATACTACAAAAGGAAACTCTCATGTTACAACTTTACAATTTATGATATTTCAAACAGTAAGGGCCACTGTTATTTTTGGCATGAAGGCTTGGCCAAACGAGGTTCAAATGAAATTGAACATGCCTCTATAAGTTCATTACTTCATTGCCCAATACAGTTAATGAAGTAGTTTTGTTTTCAGATAATTGTGCAGGGCAGAACAAGAATAAATTCATTGCTTCATTACTTTTATACTGTGTAAATAATATAGACCATATTAACACTATTACTCACAAATTTCTCATTCAAGGGCACACACAGAATGAGAATGATTCAATGCATTCCACCATTGAGCGTGAAAAACGAAGAGTTGTTAAAGGTGGGACAATAACACTACCTGCTCAATGGGTACCAGTACTGAAATTAGCCAAGAAAAAAGGCAGCGTTTATAATGTGACTGAACTAGATACAGCAGATATCTTCAATTTGAAAGACTTATCACAACAAATGGGAAACAATTTCTCCAAAAATGAAAATAATAATTTAGTGAATTGGCCCAATATTAAGATCATTAAGGTCATGAAACAAGATCCTTATACCATCTTCTACAAGCACTCATATGCGCAAGAGGATTTTGAAAAGTTAAACATTCGACAAAGAATGAGAGGTAGATCTGCCAAAGTCATGCTGCACCCAGCTTATTCTTCACCACCAGGGATAGATGCTGGAAAGAAGAAAGATTTGCTGGACTTGTGTAAAAGTGGTGTCATTCCAAGCATGCATGCATCATTTTATAATTCTCTGAAAGTTTCCAGTAGTGTTGAAAAAGACTGATCTCTAATTTGCTTGATAAAACCATAGCACAATTAGTGATACTTTTTTAATGGCTGTGTTAATTTTTTGTGAACTTTCTTACTTTTGTTTTTATTGTTTGTCATGTTTGAACAACATGGGTCTCATAAAACCAGAATGTAACATTACATTTTTCTGTTCTGTTAAAATAAATACTGTAACTTTATATAAAATGTATATTATTATGTAATGGCAAACAGCTGTTCTAAGTAAAAAAGAATGGCAAACAGTTGTAACTGAGAAAACAATAATGACATTTTGAATGCAAAACTGTTGCAACTCAAAAAATATGTAATAATATAACAGAGAAAATACATTTAAATAATATTATTATTCCAACTCAATGTAATGACTATAATTAACATTCAATCCAAATTCCATTGATTTTAAACAATTCCCTGATTTATCAGCTGGAATTGAAAACTTCAAATGGCTCTCCTGAAAAATATATATTTTTGAGTTGTAACTCTCTTGTTCTGAGCAGTTGACATGTTAAGCAGCATCTTACTTTTTGTCAGCAATATATAAAGAACATTTTCAAAATGACACAAAGCTAATCTTCACTTTTGCTGGTCAGCATGCAGCATGATTGTAAGTGATTGGTTTCGATTAGGTTCTTTTTCCTAACTGAGTTAATTGTTTGATATTTTGACAAATTGCAAATTTTACTAATAATCAATTTTCTTGTAATTACTAAATTAAAATCTGTAACATTGAGTTTTATACAAAGTGTTGTAATAAGTTTTCTGCTTTGTAGTCAGAAAGTTCAACACTGACATTTTCAGTTTATTAAATTGGTGGCAGTTTTAAGTTCACTCAACATAAACTAAAAGTTTGCTGGATTATTGGAGTCCACAACTGTATCCAATGAATCACTTGGAATGAAAATGCTGTAGCTTCTTGTAGCAATAGCACGAGGCACTATCAACAAAACACAATTCTTTTGGCACATTTTGTCATTCAAGAACCTTGAATAGCAAAATGTGATAAACCTTGAAGAAAAACACTGGTATATGATAGAGTGTACTAGACAATCATTGAAAACAGAAACAATAAAGGTGATTAATGGTAAGCTTTGCCTTGCTGATTATTTTGTTGCCACAGGAAATTCTGTTTAAGAGGCAGTTTTGCATTTACAGTATATAGTACATACTGTATTACTGTTCTGTAAACATGGTCTAAACCATGTTTGCAGAACATATGGCCATTTATAAGAGTTTGTTTTGCATTATGGTACATAAGAGGATGGTCATTGATCAAGCAGAGATAACCTTCTGAAATGGGATCAAATTACATTATTCATAAGCAGGTTGTGCAGAGGGGATAATGAAACAAGAACAAACAATTACGAAAAAGTTAATGTATCAAATACAAAATTGCAAACTGGTGATTTAAGTGCTATAAAGTAAACTTTTTGAACATTCAAACTAATTTTAGTTCCAATGCATCTATAATATTAAGTAAATCACTGTTAATTTTATTTTTATAACAACTCAATATAAGAAGACAATACCTATATGGGTATAGTCCCAACCTAGATACTATCCATGCTAATGTGAAAACTACAAACAACATGTCACCAAGGCGTTGTTTATGAATATACTTTGCCATTTTTGCTGCCTATAATAATAATAAATGTTGTTTTATTTATTTAATACCCAGAAAAATAATAAATTGTTGAAAATAAACAAACAGACAGACCTCTAAGGGACAATCTGCAAAGTCGTGAACAATTAAAACAATAGTTCCGATACGTGTAAGATTACTCGACCAAGAAAATACCAACAAAAGAATGGTAACAATATGATGAACAAACATCTGTGCAAAATCCTATAACGAGATTATAAACAAATTCAGTTCGCACAATTAAAATGAACATAATATAAATTCTGTAATAGAAAATATCTTCCAATTACTTTTCTTTTAATATCCATAAATTGAGAAAATGTCAATGACGTATAAAATCCTAATTCAACCATATAATACCACCAAACATCGCTTGTCATGGACTGTTCAAAAGAAAGAAAATCCAATTACACATTCTAAAAAAATCTCATTTTTTAAATAATTAAATTATACATACATGATGAGGATAGTCATACCAACAATGTTTTGTATCCCATAGCCACGGCTTCTGTAAAAGAATTGATCACAATTAAACATAAAATTACAAAAAGAACATTAGAAATTTTCTAAATTTTACACAGATAAACAAAACCAGAACAGAAAAAACTGTTTAGTCAAACTACATTAAAAAAAACTAACGTGTAAACAAAGAGTGACCTCAATTTCTTCATACACTAAATTTAGAGTTTCTAGATTCTAGGGGAAAAAAAATCTGTTGAATACTTGGAACTGGCTCCATGTACTGTACCTTTTTTTATGCAGTGATAATTAAAATGAAACAAAATACAACTGACCAAACTTAATTTTCATCAATTTTTTTTTAGATAATTATTAATTTTATAGACTCAGAAAGTAATGAAAAATTCTAAACATTCATTAATTTTATATATTTTTATTTATTGATTAAAAATGTATTGAGTTAAAATAAAACTGTGGTCTAAAAGTATCACCTAGATTATTGTCAATATATTTTGTATATATCTGTTTGGTAAATTTAAAATTATTTTATATGCAATCACCATTCTACATTAAACTTATGCTTTTAAAATACATCAAAAAATCTTTATTAACATTTTAAATATAGAATATATTTATAGTCAACATTACCTCGTCAATCCAAAGCAGACTAAATTATGTCTTCTATGTGACCATAAAATTGCTATAACAGACTTATCGTACGGCAAATGGTGAAATGGCGTAAAAATAAACTTTAATCAAACAAAACACTAAATTATGTTTTATATTGCGTCACAAAATGAAATCCTTAAAATATTTGAAAATTAAATTTCCATCCTAATTTTTAAATTTAGAAATATATTTTATAACTTTATCCAAAAATGATTTAAAAATTAAATCAGTGGAAACGAGCAAGGATATTTACCAATTGATTTTGTCATTGATTCTTTTATGATAAACGAGTAATGCTCATTAAAAAAAAATCAACAATCAATTGTTTTTAGTTATTAATTAAAGTGATAGAATATTGTAAAAAAGGGAAGGCACTGAGGTCGGCGTTATGTGTGCGTTTTTTATTCGCTAGTACTTTCGACGAACATATAGCCGTCGTCATCAGGCGAATTATCGAAAGAATTAAACGGAAATAATCCGATTTGGACCCCTTTTTTACAATATAATATTTTGGCGTGATCGTCAGCAAATTGATCATTAAGTGATAGAAGCATATTTCATTTTAAAAGGGCAAAAATCAGCTATTCACTTATTATAAATTGCATTAAAATTTACAAGTCAGTAAAAATAATTAAGCAAAAAAAAATTCTAGAAAATTAACACAGTTAAAATAATAATTATAAAATTGTCCTCAAAGTACTTTTGTGTTAAAAATTAATATTTAAATTATATTACACAGCAATTTCCCAATAATATATTACAGTAGAGCATCGATTATCTGACCCCCAATTAACCGTCACCTTGGTTAAACAACCATTCTAGTAGGCAAATTTCAAATGTCCGCTAGTGATGTGGCACTACAATATTTGGCTATGTCTTGACTACTTTAATATTATTTTTGTTAAATTTTTGCATGTTTTAGCTGGCAACATCAGCTCGACCATAGAAGGGAGGTCAGTATTTAAACAAGACTTAATTTTCTAATTATGAGTGGTTGTTTGTTTTGTGAGCAATAAAATAATTTAAAAATAATTTTTAACGATACAATAGCAACAATTATTATTTTTAAAAAAATTTGTTAGGCTTAACATTGATGAAAATTCAATGCAAAGTTAGTTAATAGCGATATACTAATATACTAATTACATGGGATATACTAATATACTATACTAATAATGTATTTTTTTTTTCATTCTTTTCGGTTATCCGATTTTTTCAGTTATCCGACCAACCTGAGTCCCCAATTGAGTCGGATAATCGATGCTCTACTGTATTTACAAGTTGCAATTTAAAACTTGAATTTTTATAAAATATCAGAGATCTGTTGACAGATTGCTACCCAATTTGATAGCATTTACTTCTGAATAGCAGCAAAAACAAAAATCAAGGAAATGTAATGCAATTCTTTTTTGCGTTTACATCTGGCAGCAATCGAATATTTGATGACAAAATCTTACACTAATCAAACACTTGTGATTTACAGTTTATGCAATTTTATCAAGATATATTAAGTATATTATACTTTAAATTTAAATAACATTTTTATACATATTTTTGGTCTTGAAATTATACATTTACATAATCAAAAAATAACTGCAAATCACCAATGCAAAAGTGCTTTGTAATATATCTTGATAAAATTGCATAAACTGTAAATCACAAGTGTTTGATTAGTGTAAGATTTTGTCATCAAATATTCGATTGCTGCCAAATGTAAACGCAAAAAAAAATTGCATTTTAAGATTGCTTTAAGTTTGTCTTTTACTGTCATTTTATTTATTAACTCTAACATTATCTGAAATGACAAAATAAAAAGCCATCAATTAACAATGTCACAGTACATTTTTGTGAAGAGATGCAATTAATATGTAATATAGCAGGGGTGGGCAAGTAAAAGTTCAGTGGGAGCCGAAATGTGTTTTGCAAAATGCATGGGAGCCGCAGTTATGTACTTTTTTATTCTGTACCGCAATTTTATTATATAATATAAATATAGTCGACCCCCTATAACACTGTTGATTATTCCATTTTATATGAATTCCATGTTGTACAAGTCACTTAGATTTTACAAATACACCAGGCTGTGAACGTTTCACATATTTGTAAAATCTAAGTGACTTGTACAACATGGAATTCATATAAAACGGAATAATCAACAGTGTTATAGGGGGGGGGGGTCAACTGTATAATATAAAACAAATATTGAATTTTTTAATAAACATATTTTTGCAAAATTGTGAAAATAAAATTGTAAAAATAATAATAAAAAGCAGAAATTAACACTTTCAGCAAGAGCCGCATTTGCCCATGTCTATAATATAGAGTCAGTAAACCAAACAAGTATTAATTTTCTATATTTCAAATTTAAAAGTTTCTTCAATAAGGAATTTTTTGATTCGTAGTTTTAAATTCTTTATATTAAATACTTTTCACCATATTAAATTTACTACACTTGAAACAGAACAACTTACAATTTACAACTTGAAACAGAACAAAAGTAACATTATTTCATAGCAGTTATATTTTTGTATTATTTAAAATAATAATAATAATATTATTATTTTAAATAATACAAAAATATAACTGCTATGAAATAATGTTACTTTTGTTCTGTTTCAAGTTGTAAATTGTAAGTTGTTCTGTTTCAAGTGTAGTAAATTTAATATGGTGAAAAGTATTTAATATAAAGAATTTAAAACTACGAATCAAAAAATTCCTTATTGAAGAAACTTTTAAATTTGAAATATAGAAAATTAATACTTGTTTGGTTTACTGACTCTATATTATAGACATGGGCAAATGCGGCTCTTGCTGANTTAATATTTATGAAGAATTAAAAATAATACATTTAAAATATTTTTAGAAGACATTCTACCAATACGAATTATCAGAGTTAAACTTTTAACATGAATGCATTCTACTCCACTTAAAACTATGTCGTGTGCTGTAGATGGCTGGAAATTGGACCAAAAATGTTCTGTTCTATAATAAACCCATTGTTAACCTCAAAGAAAGAAGTGTCTATCTTAATAAAAGATGGTGCCAAGATTTATTGATTTTTCTGATTAATTTACAGATGAAGCATTCAGAAAATTAAAACTTATAGCAAAAAGCATTCGTAAGTAAACTGATATATGGAGTTTTTTTGGTTAAAAAAATTCATTGACCCATATTTTTAGTATCAGACTTCTTTAATTAAAAAAAGTGAAAGTAACATCATGATAACATTTGTCGCAAATTTATTTAATACTCCATAAAAACTTAAGTTTGTAATTATTTTCGAAAGAAAGGCTTGGTTTTTTAATGAAAAAAATAATTAATACACATCTAAAGCAAATCAATTTATTTAAATAATCTGATAATTATAAATTAAATTTAAGCCTTCGATACTCTAAATGTATTTCTAAATTTGTTAGCCAATTAATACTGATGTTTTGGTTAGGACAGAGAACGCAAATCATTATTGACAATTCTCTAATGAGACAATATATAGATTATCGAGCTGAATTTCATATATTTATACTTAATAGCATATGAAATAAAGAGTTTTCCTTATTTTGCAAAACAATGGATACAAAAATAAATTTAAGTAATTTCACTTAATTTTCTAAGTAACTTTAAGTTTTTAGTTACTCCACTTTTAAATCGATTGCTATTGTTTCATCTTGTTACTTGTTCTCCAAACAATTCAACAATGAAGACAATGGTCTAAGTATTATCATTAGATAAAAGCATTAGATAAAAGCACGTTATATTGTAATTGTGAACAGAGTATTCGAAATTACTGCATGGTTTACTTTTCTGTAATCTTTTAACTGTTCCTTCAAGTGACTCTCCTTGGACAGATATTAGGAAATTACTCACTAATAATAAAAATGAAAGAAGTATTTTCTATGTTAGCAGTATTTTCAAAAATAAAAATCAGATTTTGGACATAAGATGACTACAGAGGATGGATTAAGGAAACTAATATTACTTATAAAGTTAAATAGATAAAAAAGTAGACAGTGAATAAGAAGACAATCTAAAATTGGATATTATTGGAATAACTGGAAAGTTAAGAAATGTTATTACAAATAATAAAAAAAATAACAGCATTTTATTCATATAATCATCAAGAGACAAACTCAGTTTGATGGTATTTGTTAAGCTTATTAAGGACTGTAAGATAGAAATTTGTATAATTAATAAATACACTGTCTTTCAGCATTAATTTAGTTTAATCTAAATGTACACAAGTGTTTTCCAATTGCAGTTGTGTACATTTTAAATTAAAATAAATCAGCGTCAAAAGACTGTGCATATTTATTAACTGTACTAATTTTGCATTGAGGGTTACCAAGTTTATTAGAAATCTATAAAATTCAAAAGGTAATAACTTTTTATTTGTAATGTAACCAGAAACATTTTACTTTTAAATAAAATATGTACAATAAACACCAGGATGAAGTCATCTATGTACCAAAGCCTGTTACTGGTGTGAAACTCAAATAAAAAAACAAAAAGAAAGAAAAGAAAAAAAAAAAAAAAAAAAAAAAGGAAAATATCCTATTCTTCTCAGATGCTTGTCAAATTTTAAATTGGAAGAAAATTTAAGGCCTAATTCTTTGTATTTAGTAAGGCCTAAGATGAAATTTTAGGTCCCTTGAAGCTAGAGAACCTTCTAGATTTTTAAAGGCTTACTTAGCCTGATAAATCTTTAAGTAGGATGATAATTATATTAGAGAGGTTTAGGGAGGTTTCTCAGTTTGATAGATCTAAATTAGAAAGGTTTTTAAAGGCTTTAGAGCCTGTTAGAGCTTCTAAACAACGTCGAGTATGATTACAGGGATTTTCGAAAGGCTTCTATAAGCCTGACTTTAAAGATTTGTACTCGATAAAGCTTTCTGATAGAGTAAGAATTGTGGAGGTTTAGAAAGGCTTTTGAGCCTTGAGAATTTCTAAACGGCATTAGAATTGGATTAGAAAGAATCTGAAAGGCTTATAAGCCTGATAAATCCAAATATAATGCTGATTAAAGATTGTGTAAAAGGGCCTCTTATATCTTTTAAACAACATTCTATTTAAGGATTTAGAAAATGATTTTAATCTCAAACACTTAAAAATGCCTTAATTTTATTATTTACGTATAAAATCGTACGTTTAACTGTGTTGAATTTCAGGCTTAAAAAGGCTACACACATAGAGTTTCAATAATGATCAGGCTCGGCAGGGAGATCGTTTATAATCACATACCAGAGAATCACTCACAACACTACCAGTTTATAACCACTAGAATCACTTATAGACCTCACTAGATTAAACTACACCCACTAGAATCACTCATAGACCTCACCAGATTAAACTACACCCCTAGAATCACTCAGACCTCACCAGATTAAACTACACCCACTAGAATCACTCATAGACCTCACTAGATTAAACTACACCCCTAGAATCACTCATAGACCTCACTAGATTAAACTACACCCACTAGAATCACTCATAACCATCACCATATAAATCTAGACCCACTAGAATCACTCATAGACCTCACCAGATTAAACTACACCCCTAGAATCACTCATAG
>NW_019385795.1:165178-183168 GCF_000671375.1 Centruroides sculpturatus
CAAAAAAATATACGTATTTTGGAAATGTTGAGTCGAATTAGTCTAGAATCGATTAATTTTATGAAAGAAAACCTTTCAAACAGCCGTAGTCCGTAAACTATGATTCCTACAAAATTGATTCATAAAGAACGGAACGTATCTACCGTCTTATAGGGGGATCTACTGTATGTAATATTGAATATATTAATTTATATAAAATCATTCATTCAAATTTTTATCTGGTTCATTTCATTAGTTCTTTAATTATAGAATTTGGAAAGTGCTCAAGAATCTTTTTCAACTAACAATGTAATACATTGACACTAAAACACATTTTATTATACATCTAATTTAATAGCAGCTACTTACTGTTGCATTTATAACATATAAACAAAGCAAGACTAATGTGATTTGTGTATGTTCATTATTGGTCTCTGAACAATGAAGTTCAGGAGAAATGATATAAAACAACATTGCAATTTATGTAATTTTTACAACATACAGGGAAAAAAAAAAAAAAAAAAAAAAGACTGAAAAGTTCTCTTATTGATCACAGAAAACAATTTAGACATTTACTTTTCGAATAAATGGATATCAATTTGAAGTAATTATTCATAAAATTCACTTTCTGCACTTTAATAAATAGTGGCATTTATCAAAATTGCAGAAGGGCTACTTCATTTATGTTTTGTATTAATGTAAATATAATATAAACAACCTAATAAGAACACCTGTTAATTAGTTTTGATTAATTTGTGTGAATATAGCCCAATAGAAAATCTGGAAAATCATATGTTAAAGAAATTAAATGTACTGAACTTAAATAGTCGAACTTCATTTTTATTTAGCCTTTGTAGTTTTAGTTAAAAAAAATTAAACTTTTACATACCAAAAATTTATATATAATAATAATAATGATAAAACAGAGCATTTGTTGTTATAAATTTTAAAATAATTTTGTACTAAAAAATTATTTTATTTTACTTAAAAATAATCCTCTGTTATAAAAATAAAAACAGAAGCAGCTGTTGTAAAGAATTTATGGGAATTCAAAATATGAACTGATTTGATCTCATAATATATGTAATATCAGCAGTATATTACATATATTACAAGATCAAAATTGTCACTTCTGCTAAATTAATGAATGCATAAACTAAGAAATTTACAGCAGTTTATATGACATTTTCTTTGTTTGTCATTATCATTCAGCTTTTTAAATAGCACAATATTAAACAGAGAGAGAATTTAATGTGTATGAATATGGTAAGATTTAATTCTTTTATGGATCAAACATATATTTCTTTATTTTATATTTTTTATGTTAATCTGAACTTCAAACTTCTCTATCTCTACAGCTAACTCATTTGCTATTTTTTCGTCTTAATAAATATTAAAAATTAGTTTCTCTTATTTCTATAAAAAATTATACCAATCTAATATTTTAAACCAATGTTAAGAGATAAATTACTGTCACAAGCCATATAATCTACATAGAAATTACATTTGATGTTCAATTGTAATCTTATTCATATAACTCAATTTAACATGAAAAAAAATTAAAGCTATATTAAATTACAAACTTACATCAGACAATGTATATAATCCATATGCAAAAATACTGCAGTAAAATGTAAATCTCCATCTGAAAGTATTATTAATTAAACAATTTATTAATATTTCTATATATTAATGCATATTTTAATATTTATTCTAATTATTCACTTTAAAACAACTTGGAATATCACAGTAATACAAAAATTTAAAAAAATAATATTAAATGACCTTTCGATATTTTATTCAACAAGAAATTTATAACAAATAACATTAAAAATGTGCAATATAATAAATGAATTAAATTTTTTTTGTGTTTGATATTTAAAAAAAATTATCCAAAGTACAAATCATATCAATTTATTTCAGTATTTAATCAATTTAAACAAATGTTGAGCTGTGATATTACTGTGAATAACAATGATAATATTTTGCTGTTATCAGCTAAAGGGGAAAGAAATTGAAAATGTAGATATCGTCAACAGTTAAAAGGTCACGCTAATAAATACGATAATCTATAAACAGATTATTTTGAGAATTGTAAGTGCATTTGCCTATTATGTGAACTTCAAACTTACGAGCTTTCTGTGAATTTTGCAAGAGTCGTGGGCTTATCTTGAAGCGTCCGCTGTCGTAACCATCTTTCCACTTTTCTCTCAGTCCAATCTAATTGCTTAGCCAAACCTTGAATCTGTAAAATATTTTTTTAATTGTTCAATTTTTAATTAAATGAAGGAAAATCCAAATACATTAAATTATTGCATAAATGTGGCTAGAAACTTTTACCTGTTTGTAACCTATTCTTCCATTAGCTCGAAAAGCTTTCTCTAAGACGTGATTCTCGGGAGCTCTTTTGGGACGAGAAGGTTTTAAACCAAAATATATTCCAATGGGTGTAAATATATACCTAAAATTTAAAAATAAAAATACATAACGTATTTTAATATATAAATTTACAAAGCAATACGTGCACATTGAGTTTATCATTTAATGTTTATCATTTAATGTTAATTACTTAAAAAAATAATAAATGATTCATTTTCTTTAAGTAAAATATTTAATATTATATAAAACTTTTTTATCATGTCNAAAAAGAAAAAAGTACTTCACAAATGTTTTCGAACCATTAATGGTTCTTCAGGTGAAATGGCAAATTTCTGATGGAATACAACTAAATAAGATCATGACAATTTGAAAGTTTATTCAAATACATGCTTCTTGAAGTCATCGTACTGGGCTGCACACTTGATGCTACCAGCTAGAGTACGCATGCCCAGTATCACGACTTCAAGAAACATGAATGAACTTTCAAATCGTCGTGTTCTTATTTAGTTGTATTCCATCAGAAATTTGCCATTTCACCTGAAGAACCGTTTCTGGTTTGAAAACATTTGTGAAGTACTGTTTTTTCATTATTTTTGTTTTTTTTTATTTGAGTTTTAAATATAAGTTTGTTTTTTAAAATACATTTAAGACTTAAATAATTTTAACATTTAAGTTTTGCTTCATTCCTTTCGAATATTCTTTTGAATGCTGTTCATTAGATTTTTGATAGTATTTCCTTAATTGTGACTGCTCTTTACCACTTCAGAAAGAACTAATGTACAGTACAGTATAACTTCTCTAACTTGAAAATCTAAGGAACAGGAAAAAACTTTGAGTTATAGACGATTCAAGTTAGAGAACAATAGAGTAAAATATGCCAATTCTGAATAGATTTGTATTTTTACCTCTCTTGAATTATATAAAGAATTTTTGATAGTTTTATTTTTGAGTTAAACAGACCATGTAATGTTTTTCAGCAAAATGTTCATTGTAAATAATGAAATTGAACAGTTTTGCAGGTACATCTTGTTGAGATAAAGTGAGAGGCCTCTTGCTTTGAACTGGAACATTGTCTGCAAATGGGTGTTGGACAGTAGATACAACTATATGAAAATTTCTTCAAAATCCAATAATTAGAGGATCACTTAAGTTATAATAAATATTAAAATTTGAGTTGGGGAAGTTGAAATTAACAAATTGACCATGAAAACTCAGTTAAGAAACTGGAGATAATAAATCCCCATGCTATTCCATTGAGACCTACCAAGTGCTTCATTTTCTTTAACTCAATGAAATATTCGAGTTACAGATGTTTAAGTTAGAGAAGTTTTACTGTATTTTGCAGTTTGTTCTTTCTTGTTTTAATTTAGTTTATTTTTACAATAGCCCAAAATCTTTCCATTGATTGGCATTGTAATATGTTTAGTGAATGTCTCTAGGTAGAAAATCAACTCTGAGGATTTTACATAATGTATTGCTGCCAAATTGGGACAAAACAAAGTATGGCCACTATGATTTTTAAAAAAGGACAAAGATATTTTTAAACATTTATTCATTAATATAAATTTTGGCATTAGTATTTCCTTCTGTAGCTGATGACGACCTTTTCAATCCACACTGCAAATTGCTTGCCGTACCAGATATTTTGAGCCAAACTTTTTGACACTGATTGATGTTTGAGATTCTGGAAGAAGAACTCCTTCAAACACTGTATAATAGCTTGAGCTCAGAAGTGTTTAGAAGTCAACTTTCACTTATGTTTCATTGACTAAAACCAAAGAAGCATTCTTTGGTTTTAGTCAGCGAAATTAAAGAGTACAATTTTTGAGCTCTAGTTTCAATTACCTTCTTTTGTTTTTCAGTCACTTTAGGTATTCTTTGTTTTTTAAATGATTTCATACTTGTATGCTGCTTAGGCCTTTGAACCATCATTTGATAATTTCAATTTTTTCAGTATCTCTCACTGATATACTGAAATTTTTTAAAAATGATTTTGATTATCATCTGGTCAAGTTGTGAGCAGCCAGCATCATATTTTCTACTGAAATCTGGCTTTTGAAAAATGGACAATGTCTTTACCAATTTAACACTCCATCAACCATACTTTGGGAAATTTGTAGCTATTTAAATTATTATTTCAGCACCTAAGAGTGCTGTCTTTTCCCAAACTTATCACAATGACTTCTGTATATTATAATACTCTTCTTTTATTCTTTTTAAGTACCTTTAATAAAATGCATTTCGAACTCATATCGTCTCTCTTCATTTGTTTTACTATTGTACAAAACAAAGGTACAAATAAATTTTTGATTTTAACATTACAAAAGTATAGACGTTAAGGTAAAACTTAAATTTGGTGTACTGTACATACTGAATTATTAAATATGTATTTGGTATCCAAATATTCATATACAGCATTATTAAAAGCAACAAGACACATACCATAACATGCAATTAACATAGCACCACATGAAGGTCTTTTCTCTCCTCCTCCTCCTCCAGCCATCATCTAGTTTGAGCCTCCACACAGCTGGCTTACAGGAACACATCACCGTTCCCAGTCGCACGTACCATAAGATAAGCACACATTTAAAATATAAATATAGCACAATGTGAAGAACTTTTACCTTACTTTCACTTTAACATTAGTGTAGGTCCCCTGATCGCTACAAACTGATACTAAGAGGGGTATATCCTTCATTATTATTTTTTTATTTCTGATTTTAATTTTCTTATTTCAAAATGTTCATGAATTTTCCTTTTAAAAGGGTTAGATTCCTTTTTAATTATTTTTAGTGTATTTTTTTAATTTCACATCCTTTGCAATTACAGTGACAAACTGCTGACATGTAATTATTATTTTTAATTGCTGTGATATGCTCTTTAAACCTTGTTCTTAATTCTGTACCTGTTTCTCCTATATATATGAAATTTATAAATAAAATTTTTAGTATCCCAAATGTTTTGTTCTATTTTTTGTTCATTATGATTTATTTGTGTTTTATTATTATTTACTTGTTTGGGTATTACTAGAATATTATGACTTTTAAATATTTGTTTTATTTTTTCAAAAACATTTTTCTCATATTGTTGTAGCTATTTGCTATGAAATGCCTTTGTTTTCCTGGATTTTCCAGCCATTTGTTGACAATTGTTTTTCAGCAGTCTATTTCACTCATTGTTTAAAGCAACAGCACAGTTTCTTTAATAAAACCAATAACAAAATTCTTATTCTAATTATTTGAAATTGTTTCTATGGCAACAAACAGAATTATAAACAAAAGTTAACCCCTTTTGAATTTTATGGATTTCTATTGTTACAGTCCTATTAGTTTTTCTTTTTCACTATTTAAATGATTATTTTTAATATTTTTTGTTATCTTTTTTATATTGTTTCCAATATTTAAAATTTTTAAATGTTAGAAGGCACCTCATTGCTCAAGCTCACATTCAAATTTAAATCATTGCAATTTGGAATCTCAGAAAGACCTGAGACAGTTTATCAAAAGAACCGAAAATGTTTGCAGGAAAAAAAAAAAATGGGGCTGGAAAAGTACTCAAAAGTGTTTCTTTTTCATGTGATTTATATGACCTTTATATTTTTAACATTTTCCACATTTACAAAACACGAGCATAAAATCTGTCAACTTTAAACAGGATGGTCAGGTGGTGAGGGGCAGGACCCAATATAACCAGAAAGACTGTCTGACAAAAAATTTCTGGGATTTTTTGGCCAATCTAGATCCTGAGTTCTGAAGAGTGGTGGGCTGCTACCCTAACCACTTAGACATCCAGCTACCAAAATACATTATTAACTACAGATTTATTCATTTAATACATGTATTTAAGTTAAGCAGTTCTAATTATTATTTTTGAGAATTTCATTGTATAGTTCAACTTGTGAAAATCAGGATTGACAAGATATTATAAAACCTTATTTTCCACTTATGTAGGCTGACACAAGAAAGTGGTCACTACTTCAAAATGAAAATTGATAATTTTCTTGTTTGAATTCAATACTCTCAAGCTCTCTCTGTATTTGTCTGTCATAATTAAGGATAGTCGACATTTTTGTTAATTTTCTTAACGTGTCAATGCATTGAGAGAGCAAAAGCAATCTCTTGATGTTTTAAAACCAAAGTGAAGTAAGGTTGAAACACAAGTATATAAAAATATAGCAAAAATGCACACTTTCAGAACTTCTGGTGAATCTAACACAAAACTCAGTATAAAAACTTTCTTTTTATATACTAAAAACACTATCAGAGCATAGTGAGAAGTCTTTCATAATGACATCCACTCTAGTCTCATTTTAAAAAAATTGGTGTATATTTTTCACTGGGAATGTATAGAAACCAAACTATGTCTAAATCTAAATTTGATTCCAGATTTAATATACACATTTGAGATTGCTTATATAGTTATTGAATATAGATTTAGTAAGACTGAAAATTCTGTAAACAAATTCTTGTTTATTCAATATTTGAGATATTTTGATGTAAAATTAGCCTTTTGTTTTCTTCAAATGTTCGTCAACTTATCTTTAAATTCTATTCCATAATTTAAAAAATAGTTACACATATTTATTTAATGAGGAAATATATATATCTTTTAAACTTCTCTAACATCCCTTATAACAAAAGACATTTTAAAAACTTTGATTTAAAAAAAGAAAAAGCTAAAAAATTTGTTTCCTATCCAAAGTCAACAACATGAAACTACAAAAAACCAATGTTTACTATATCTATTTTTACTTTAAAACATTTAAACAAACACTTTATTTGTTTATTTAGCAACAAAAAGATTATCAATGAAGACAGATTTTATCTACAATTATTTGTAAATAATTCTTCTTTTAATACAGTATTTATTTAGTGAATAAGATCATTCATCTTTAATGTACATTATTACTATTAATTCTGATTTATAAACAATTTTTACATTACATTTATAAACTATTCATTTGATTGTTTAAAATTAACAATAATAAATATGTGGATATAGCTTTAAACATATTGTTTAATATTATATATAAATTTGATTATTTAAAAATAGAAATATTTAATGAAATGTATTGTAATTTAAAACATTTTGTTTCATAGTTTTATAAAAACTACAATATTTTGCTGTAATTTTGATTATATTTAAATTTACTGTAATAATTTTGCACTGTCAGTCAAATAATAATGAAAAATATATTTCTTCATTATTAATTTCAACATTTTCAAATTAATTCTGCTGCTTTATGCATATAAAGCATTTTAATTAGTTTGAGTAGTCTTCCTCCATGACAGTTTTTTTAATATACATTTTGAATTAATGTGCTTTTGACTAAATATTTATTTATTCAAAGTTAAATATGAAAATATCAAATTTTAATAATTTTGGAAGTCTAAGCACACATTAATGATAAAAAATATTATCAGAAAAATTCTTAAATAATTATTTAATTTATATAAAATAAAGTTAAACTAAAAAAAAAGACAAGGAAAACTTAAGCATTTAAGATACAAAACTTAAATGAAAATTTATTTTATATAATTAGGTATTTTATTTATTTTCAAACATCATATAGTTTGTTTATATCCTATTTATTTGCTAAACATGTATACAAATGTATTGATCTTAATGATATGAATATTTGAATAACTTACTGGTTTTATTGGCAAAGTTAAGCTACTTCAATCAATAAAATCTAGCATTTAATTAAAATTTCATTTGAGCAAACAAAATATGAAAACAAAGATTAACTAAAATAGAATTGTATTTTATCTTATTTTCTGACTTTCATTGTAAAAACAACATTTATATTTTGTGATAAAATTTGGTAAAAATAAACTTTATCAAGATTTATCATAAGAATATCTATCACTTTTCAAATTTAAGAATCGGTATATCAGTGTTTAAATTTTTTTTTGATGCTGCAAATATCCTATACAGCAGGGGTATTAAATTATTACTCTGAAGAATCAATCAGATAAATACAGATAGCATTTTGAATGGAATACTTGATGTATCTGCTAGCAATGTTAAAACAATTATTTATACATATAAACATTGAAAGACTATCATAATTTAACTTTTGTCTGACATCATTTATATTTCATCTAACAGAAACAAATGTAAAAAACAAATTTATCAATAATTAATACCTTGTAATAACAGACATGGTTGTCAAGCCAAAACCAAAGAAAATTATAAGCAATAAAAATTATTTAATACAAATATACTTTATTACACGTAGAATATTATTACAATGAAATGGTTACCATGTGTGTGTCTGATAATCCTTTCATTGTAATAATCTACACATGTGTAATAAAGTATATTTGTATTAAATATTTTAAAAAAGGGATTAAAGGCTTATTGTTAAATTCAATGGAAATTAATTCTAGTACAGTAGATTCCCCTATAAAACCGTTTCCTATAGTTATGATTCCTATAAAAATTGTGGCAGTATCCGTAAACAACGGTAAAAATAACTCCTATAATACGTAAAACGTCATCGGGCAGCCGAACTACTTTCCCGCCGTCCGTAGCGCCACGCTACGGACGTNAAAAAAAAAAAAAAAAAAAAAAAAAAAAAAAAAAAAAAAAAAAAAAAAAAAAAAAAAAAAAAAAAAAAAAAAAAAAAAAAAAAAAAAAAAAAAAAAAAAAAAAAAAAAAAAAAAAAAAAAAAAAAAAAAAAAAAAAAAAAAAAAAAAAAAAAAAAAAAAAAAAAAAAAAAAAAAAAAAAAAAAAAAAAAAAAAAAAAAAAAAAAAAAAAAAAAAAAAAAAAAAAAAAAAAAAAAAAAAAAAAAAAAAAAAAAAAAAAAAAAAAAAAAAAAAAAAAAAAAAAAAAAAAAAAAAAAAAAAAAAAAAAAAAAAAAAAAAAAAAAAAAAAAAAAAAAAAAAAAAAAAAAAAAAAAAAAAAAAAAAAAAAAAAAAAAAAAAAAAAAAAAAAAAAAAAAAAAAAAAAAAAAAAAAAAAAAAAAAAAAAAAAAAAAAAAAAAAAAAAAAAAAAAAAAAAAAAAAAAAAAAAAAAAAAAAAAAAAAAAAAAAAAAAAAAAAAAAAAAAAAAAAAAAAAAAAAAAAAAAAAAAAAAAAAAAAAAAAAAAAAAAAAAAAAAAAAAAAAAAAAAAAAAAAAAAAAAAAAAAAAAAAAAAAAAAAAAAAAAAAAAAAAAAAAAAAAAAAAAAAAAAAAAAAAAAAAAAAAAAAAAAAAAAAAAAAAAAAAAAAAAAGACTGAAAAGTTCTCTTATTGATCACAGAAAACAATTTAGACATTTACTTTTCGAATAAATGGATATCAATTTGAAGTAATTATTCATAAAATTCACTTTCTGCACTTTAATAAATAGTGGCATTTATCAAAATTGCAGAAGGGCTACTTCATTTATGTTTTGTATTAATGTAAATATAATATAAACAACCTAATAAGAACACCTGTTAATTAGTTTTGATTAATTTGTGTGAATATAGCCCAATAGAAAATCTGGAAAATCATATGTTAAAGAAATTAAATGTACTGAACTTAAATAGTCGAACTTCATTTTTATTTAGCCTTTGTAGTTTTAGTTAAAAAAATTAAACTTTTACATACCAAAAATTTATATATAATAATAATAATGATAAAACAGAGCATTTGTTGTTATAAATTTTAAAATAATTTTGTACTAAAAAATTATTTTATTTTACTTAAAAATAATCCTCTGTTATAAAAATAAAAACAGAAGCAGCTGTTGTAAAGAATTTATGGGAATTCAAAATATGAACTGATTTGATCTCATAATATATGTAATATCAGCAGTATATTACATATATTACAAGATCAAAATTGTCACTTCTGCTAAATTAATGAATGCATAAACTAAGAAATTTACAGCAGTTTATATGACATTTTCTTTGTTTGTCATTATCATTCAGCTTTTTAAATAGCACAATATTAAACAGAGAGAGAATTTAATGTGTATGAATATGGTAAGATTTAATTCTTTTATGGATCAAACATATATTTCTTTATTTTATATTTTTTATGTTAATCTGAACTTCAAACTTCTCTATCTCTACAGCTAACTCATTTGCTATTTTTTCGTCTTAATAAATATTAAAAATTAGTTTCTCTTATTTCTATAAAAAATTATACCAATCTAATATTTTAAACCAATGTTAAGAGATAAATTACTGTCACAAGCCATATAATCTACATAGAAATTACATTTGATGTTCAATTGTAATCTTATTCATATAACTCAATTTAACATGAAATAAAATTAAAGCTATATTAAATTACAAACTTACATCAGACAATGTATATAATCCATATGCAAAAATACTGCAGTAAAATGTAAATCTCCATCTGAAAGTATTATTAATTAAACAATTTATTAATATTTCTATATATTAATGCATATTTTAATATTTATTCTAATTATTCACTTTAAAACAACTTGGAATATCACAGTAATACAAAAATTTAAAAAAATAATATTAAATGACCTTTCGATATTTTATTCAACAAGAAATTTATAACAAATAACATTAAAAATGTGCAATATAATAAATGAATTAAATTTTTTTTGTGTTTGATATTTAAAAAAAATTATCCAAAGTACAAATCATATCAATTTATTTCAGTATTTAATCAATTTAAACAAATGTTGAGCTGTGATATTACTGTGAATAACAATGATAATATTTTGCTGTTATCAGCTAAAGGGGAAAGAAATTGAAAATGTAGATATCGTCAACAGTTAAAAGGTCACGCTAATAAATACGATAATCTATAAACAGATTATTTTGAGAATTGTAAGTGCATTTGCCTATTATGTGAACTTCAAACTTACGAGCTTTCTGTGAATTTTGCAAGAGTCGTGGGCTTATCTTGAAGCGTCCGCTGTCGTAACCATCTTTCCACTTTTCTCTCAGTCCAATCTAATTGCTTAGCCAAACCTTGAATCTGTAAAATATTTTTTTAATTGTTCAATTTTTAATTAAATGAAGGAAAATCCAAATACATTAAATTATTGCATAAATGTGGCTAGAAACTTTTACCTGTTTGTAACCTATTCTTCCATTAGCTCGAAATGCTTTCTCTAAGACGTGATTCTCGGGAGCTCTTTTGGGACGAGAAGGTTTTAAACCAAAATATATTCCAATGGGTGTAAATATATACCTAAAATTTAAAAATAAAAATACATAACGTATTTTAATATATAAATTTACAAAGCAATACGTGCACATTGAGTTTATCATTTAATGTTTATCATTTAATGTTAATTACTTAAAAAAATAATAAATGATTCATTTTCTTTAAGTAAAATATTTAATATTATATAAAACTTTTTTATCATGTCAAAGTTAAAAAGGTTCAGGGTTAAAATAAATTTTATTTTCAAAATTTTGTTCTAACATGCTTATCAAGCATCATATGAAAATTACAGAAAGTTTACGATAATTTTGATTGCATCAATTTCACAAATCTTATGTCCAAATTCATATTAATTTCAAAATTCGAAATTTATTATAAGACTTGAGGAATTAACATCAAATTCCTCAAGTCTTATAATAAATTTCCAGATTATATATCTAAATATTGAAATACAACCATTTCTTTTAACAGTCAAAGAGTATATTACTAAACAATATATTGTTTATTCTGCATTTTCAGCTAAACAAAATTCTCATTCAGTCAATAAATTTGCATTTTTTGACTGAATATTTATATTTTTGTTATCTTACTGTAATTGTAATTAATCCATTCATTTATTTATTGATAAATTGTATTTAGTGAAAAGTAAGTGTCATTATTCAACACTACTGTTACTCGGTAAACAACAATATGCAAAATCATATTGTATCGAACAGTTACCTAAACTTCTTGATTTTTGGGCCAAGCTATATATAAACATTTTTACTGACCTATATTACATGCATTTATTGATTTCTTGCAACATTAAACATTTAGAGGACAAATTACTTAAAATATTTTCATTTAAAATTAGCAGTTTGTAAGAAAATTCATCTGTCAAATCATACATTTTACACAGATTATAATCATCCATTAAGCTAACTTTTTCATCTCTATGTCTTTTTGAACAAAGATATTGAACACAGCAATTCAAATTTTATGAGAGATAAATACAAGTTCAAATCATTTCTTTAAAAATAGAATAATATTAAGCAAAAATATTGATGTAACTATCCTTAGCGAAAAGCTACATTTGCTATGTAAAACAATCAAAAATATTTGAACTTAAATTTTTGATTTATTAGTGTGTTTATAAACACACTAATACAAAAAATACAGCTTCAAAAATACTTTATAAACAAATGTTTTTGATAGTCTTAAACAATTGGAGTCATGTTTTAATTTAGTAAATTTGAATGGCAATCATAATTAGAATGAAACTGTTTAAATAAAAAGAATATTGATATTATTGGATATAACAGCAAGCATAATAGGTGATGTATATGTTACACATGATGTCTGTTAAAGGGTTTCTTTCTTCCAGATTTTTTTGTGTTAGTGTATTTATTTGAGCTTTATCCAGTTGTATGAGCAGTTTATTTAAATATTTGAACTTATGATCTGAAAATTAACTAAAACAGAAACATCTAATATTAAAGACAAATAAAATAAAACTATACAAATAATTCTTTCTATTATAACATCATTGTAATCTCACATCAAACTCAGTGGTTGATTAAAATCTTGCCAAAAATATTTAAATGTATTATCAATATTTTTCAAATGTGAAGTTAAATTTACAGGTTTTGACCGATGAATTCACAAATATTTATCAATTTATCCATTACATTCCATGCAATTATTTATAACACCAGTTTTTATATTATTTTTACATCTACTTGAATTAAAAGAAAAAAAAAGTGAATTTTTATACTAGATTAATTAACACAAAGTTCTTAAATAACAAAACTGTTTTTCAATTTATTCATCTGGATCATTAGTAATAATCTACTAAGTAATGAACTGCGATTTCAAAACCAGTGGTTTATAACTTTACACACATTTACATACAAAACAATGAGTGAATATGTAACACTTAGAAAGCACAGATTTAAATCAATAAATTAGTAATAATACACACACCTTAACATACTAACTTTTAATACATAGTTGAGAATATGAAAAACTCGCATGCTAACAGTTAATATTTCTTATAAAAATGATTTTTTCTTGAGTTTAGATTTCAGAAAACAGTTGGCAGAAGTTCTTGCTTGATTTTTCCAGCAATTGAACAAGAGGTTAAGGGGACAGTTAGTAAGTCTAATAATTTTCAATTATACTGTGATAATAAGAAAAACAAAACTTTAAAAATCCAACAAATAACTACTAATAAAAATGTTTTCGAATGGTTTTACTAATCTTCCTCAGTTAAGATGAAATAGATCGTGAAAATAGAACGTAAATTTAAAATTTTTAAAGGTATGTTTTTCTTATTGACTATTTTTATTGAATTGAAAGAAAATATATTGATATATTGTGTTATAAAATTTAAGTAAAAGAGGCTTAAAAGGAGTAATTTTGATGATTTATTGTTATGAGATAATAATACAAAAGATATTTTTTAATAATAATTATTATTATAAAAAGGCAAAAAAGCTTAATTTTGAGATATGACATGACCCTCTATCTCCCCCATGTTCTCAAGTTCCTTACTCCAAAATTTAATAGCATCAATGCTTATTACACACAAGTTACTATACCAAATTTTGTTTCTTAATCTTTACCCTATCCTGAAATATTAAATAAAAAAAAAACACACATACACACACAAATAAAATTCACCCCTTCTTTCTTTTTTGGGTTTAGGGTATCACAAAACATCCAAGATTTCTAAAAACCAGAGTGTCAAATTTGACACTATTACAATACTTTATTGTATTATAGCAACTAGGAGAGTAAAAACAGATACAATATATATATATGTATATATATATATATATATATTATGCCACCCCAAATTTGGGGTGGCATAAAGAATGGATAATCTGTTATCTGAGGATAGAGGACATCATGACTGTTCAGAAAATTAAATATTGTGTTTAGTAAAAGTGTCATAGTTTGAGTTATTTGACATTTTCTATTTTCTTGGAAAATGGACTCCCTCGTTCATATTTTTCAATGTCATGGTCACAAATGGCATGATGACGGCTGAGACATACCTGGATTTCTTAAGAAATGATCTCCCTACTTTGCTGGAAGATATTCCATTGGAGCACAGAAGAGGAATGTGGCTGCAGCACGATGGTTGACCTGCGCATTATGCACACAATGTATGGGAATACCTGAATGAGAGGTACCCCAATAGACGGATTGGACATTTGGGAAAAATTTTTTGGCCTCTGCATAGCCCAGACCTTAACCTGATCAACTTCTTCTACTGGGATGCCTTAAGAACAAAGTGTACAAAGAGCCCATGACCTCAATTGAGCAGCTTCGGGAGCGAATCGAAACAGCTACGCGGAAAATCAGTGAAGCAAGTATTGTGGGAAAAATTAAGCAATCATTTATCAGAAGATGTAGGGCATGTGTCAGGGCCCATGGTGGTTATTTTGAACACTTATTGTAAATTTACAATAATAAATGTAGTAACCCAATTGATCATTTTGTTTTATTCTGTCATTTTAATTAGATTCATTGGATTTCCAATTAGATTATTTAGGAGCGCAATTCATTCATGAGATTTTAAAAATTTTCCTTGATATTTCTCAGCAGGAATATTCATTGAATTGAAAGTTACAAATGCCATTTATACTATTTTAAATCTTAGTACAATAGGCAAATTAGTTAGTTAGTTTGTCACGCAGGTTACAATACACCGAAAAAAAAAATGAAACAAAAATTTTGAATTATTTTTTGTTCTAAAAAACACCAAGTCTATGGCACTAAAATGGCAGTTTACATTTGATAGAACATGTATCCAAGATTAGTATTCAAAAACAGACTGGAAAAAATCCTTGATTTGTGACCATGACATTGAAAAATCTGAACAAGGGAGGCCATTTTCCAAGAAAATAGAAAATGTCAAATAACTCAAACTATGACACTTTTATTAAACACAATATTTAATTTTCTGAACAGTCATGATGTCCCCTATCCGCAGGTAACGAATTATCCACTCTACACCACACCCTGTATAAGCCAAGAAATTTAAAGACAATTATTTTTAAATTAATTTACTAAATTAAAGTAGTAATTTCATTTTTTTGCTTGTTTTCTATACATTTATTCTACTCTGTATTGTTTAAATCAAATGAAAATATATCAAAAATAATATATGCACAAGCAATTCTTATAAAACTCCTAACACAAAAATATTATTTAGAAAATTGATTAATTTTCTAATTTTCTGCTGGACCAAATCTGATGACAACCAATGTCTTTTCTACTTTTATTAATATTAAACATAATATTTGAATTAAAAGAGGAATATAAGAAAAAAAATTTCATCAAGCATATTTATTGTTGATTGGATAAGTAGGTTAAAAGTAAAAGATGAAAGATTTCCTTAGAGATGAATGAGCCAAATACTCAAAACAAATCTTCAATCAGAACGCTTCATTGAATAAGATAAAAAGAAAATTACTACATTATTATTAAATTTATTTTTGGAAGGACAAAACCATAAAGATGTTATACAACACACAACCTAAAAAATTTAATAAGCATAAACTATAAAAAGAGAAGAATAATATTTTATATAGATATTTTAGTAGGCATTTCCTTCATTTAATAAAAACAAAATTATAATAAAATATTAATACAAAAATGTATATATATTTCATTTGTAAGTAAGAAAAAACAATTCTGTATAAATGTTAACTTTTTAATACAAACAAATTATATTTAAACTAACAAAAATTGTATCTTATTCCAGCAATACTCATATATGCTATATTATTGCCAAATTAAAACATTAATTCTTATATTACTGCTATGTTTAAATTAAATTTATTGGTTGTCTATAATCAACATCTGATTTTATCTGATATTATCTGATAATCAACATATCTAATCTATATTGAAATGCATAAACAATAACCGAACAGAAACTAATTTCTCTGATGACAAAAATATGATAAAGAAATTACCAAACTTTGAAAATATACTGTAATTTATTCCATTTTCTAAGTTAAAATTAATTTCAATAAATATTTTAATTTTCTAACAATAGGCAAGTCTTGAACGCAAGATCTCTGAAACAGTTAAATATTTTTGAAATAAAACTANTAATTTTGCACTGTCAGTCAAATAATAATGAAAAATATATTTCTTCATTATTAATTTCAACATTTTCAAATTAATTCTGCTGCTTTATGCATATAAAGCATTTTAATTAGTTTGAGTAGTCTTCCTCCATGACAGTTTTTTTAATATACATTTTGAATTAATGTGCTTTTGACTAAACATTTATTTATTCAAAGTTAAATATGAAAATATCAAATTTTAATAATTTTGGAAGTCTAAGCACACATTAATGATAAAAAATATTATCAGAAAAATTCTTAAATAATTATTTAATTTATATAAAATAAAGTTAAACTAAAAAAAAAGACAAGGAAAACTTAAGCATTTAAGATACAAAACTTAAATGAAAATTTATTTTATATAATTAGGTATTTTATTTATTTTCAAACATCATATAGTTTGTTTATATCCTATTTATTTGCTAAACATGTATACAAATGTATTGATCTTAATGATATGAATATTTGAATAACTTATTGGTTTTATTGGCAAAGTTAAGCTACTTCAATCAATAAAATCTAGCATTTAATTAAAATTTCATTTGAGCAAACAAAATATGAAAACAAAGATTAACTAAAATAGAATTGTATTTTATCTTATTTTCTGACTTTCATTGTAAAAACAACATTTATATTTTGTGATAAAATTTGGTAAAAATAAACTTTATCAAGATTTATCATAAGAATATCTATCACTTTTCAAATTTAAGAATCGGTATATCAGTGTTTAAATTTTTTTTTGATGCTGCAAATATCCTATACAGCAGGGGTATTAAATTATTACTCTGAAGAATCAATCAGATAAATACAGATAGCATTTTGAATGGAATACTTGATGTATCTGCTAGCAATGTTAAAACAATTATTTATACATATAAACATTGAAAGACTATCATAATTTAACTTTTGTCTGACATCATTTATATTTCATCTAACAGAAACAAATGTAAAAAACAAATTTATCAATAATTAATACCTTGTAATAACAGACATGGTTGTCAAGCCAAAACCAAAGAAAATTATAAGCAATAAAAATTATTTAATACAAATATACTTTATTACACGTAGAATATTATTACAATGAAATGGTTACCATGTGTGTGTCTGATAATCCTTTCATTGTAATAATCTACACATGTGTAATAAAGTATATTTGTATTAAATATTTTAAAAAAGGGATTAAAGGCTTATTGTTAAATTCAATGGAAATTAATTCTAGTACAGTAGATTCCCCTATAAAACCGTTTCCTATAGTTATGATTCCTATAAAAATTGTGGCAGTATCCGTAAACAACGGTAAAAATAACTCCTATAATACGTAAAACGTCATCGGGCAGCCGAACTACTTTCCCGCCGTCCGTAGCGCCACGCTACGGACGT
>NW_019385795.1:188220-205484 GCF_000671375.1 Centruroides sculpturatus
ATAGGTAAAATACTTATTTATTATTTAAGTAAATATTTTACCAGAGGATTATTCATCCTATATGATGATCTCAGCATGAGCATCATTAACTGGTAACAGTTTTTGGGTGCGTTCGTTAATAGCAGTCGCTCTGCAATGGGAGTGTGCTGCTGTTTGTAGGCATTTATAAACAACAGTGAAAGAATGATGGCAGTGCCCGCACTATCGATAGTATCATGATGGAGGAATCTATAATTCTAAAATGAGCTTTTAGAGGCAAAAGAAGGGTCCCAATTGTAAAATTTAACCATTAAATGGATTATTGTTGAAAGAGCATTCAAAGTAGCCACGAATACAATTAGAATGCTCGCACGGAGTTACACAGAAGTATAAAAGAACACAACCTTTATTACATTTCATGTTGTACGAGGGTTTTACCCAATTCCCGAACCGTGTTAGAAAATCACCGTGCTATAAAACTACCGTGTTATACGAGGATGTTCCAAATTCTCTAACCATGTTAGAGTGAATCCGCGCTATAGAAGTGCCATGTTATACAGGAGTTACCTGTACATACTATTTTTATTTATTCAGCATTTGGGTTTGTCACAGCAAATAGGCATGTGATGCAAGAATATTGCAGTGTGATGTCAGTGGAAGAGACAAAAGAGAGCGAGTGATGGTTCACATAATTGGACATTCAGCTAATCAGCATTCTACAGTATTATTAATCTATTTATTTATGATGATCTTTATCCAATCAAAAATTTAACACTTCTATTTAATCTTTTCAATCATTTACTGTCCTTTCATACAGATTTTACATAAGATTTAACAGAAAAAAGGGATAATCAAAAACACTGCTTTTAATTGAAACATTAATTCTATTGAAAAAAATCAAACTTTGTTTTTATAATAAATCACTTGAAATAAAATTTTTAATAAATCTAAGTAGTGAAATTTAGTGTTAAAATATTATTGATTTCATGTTAGAAATATGAAGTAAAATTAGTTTTGTTGAATTTTTATAAATTATTGTTTTAAAAATAGTTTATTCTGAAATGAATATTACAAAAATAATTTAGCAAAAAGTTAATAATAAATGAATTTATTTCTGACAAAAATTCAAATGTCTCCTTTTATATTAATGTCTATTCTCTTAATGTTACAGTATAATTAAATATAGTGGTACAGTAAATATAAATAGTACATCACAAACTTCATTTTAAAACTGAAAGAAAAAAATGAATCCTGTCTAAAACATAATACAAAAATTAAAGCGATGAACAACAGAGAACATCATTGCTATTTATGATGTTTTAAACTTGTACAAGGTATCCAAAAAGTTACTGTGCAGTGAGAAATTTCTAATGATATTAAAGTTATACATATGTATTGCATATGAGACCAATAAGTCGTACATCCTGCATTTCTACTTTGCAGTAGATGGCACTACTGCTTGCTCAAGGATACTCTGATTTTGGATACAGTTTTTGAAAGACTTCTTTGCTGACTGCCTAACCTCCCATGGAATCTAGTATACAATCTTTCTGCACCTCACTCCCGAATTCTAGGTCCTCTCAAAAACATTTCTAGCATTTGCTGTAAGAGATATTGTACACCTTTATTAATACTTTATTTAAACCTTTTTCAGTGCACAGTAACTTCTCAAACACTCTGTACATTGAAATCAGACAAGCATATCTGAAAATGTTAATATGAATCAATCATTCTAAAATACACCCAATCTGAAATTTTGTTCTTGATATAAATAATTAAAACACTACTTTCAGTAATTAAAAGCAGATCTTACTAAGTTTTTAATTATAAAGAACAGGAAAGAGTATTCAAAAAGTTTTAGATATTTACTGGTGTTTCTCTATTTATATCGAAACTGCATGTACAAATGCATTGTTTAAAATTCCTTTAATTAAACAATAATAAAACTTAAAATTCTACTTTTTTTAAACTCAACATTTTAGTCATAATTAATAGAAGTTATTGTGGAGAAGACTCAACTAATTATGCAAAATCCTATTTGCCAGATAAAGTGATTCATCATCTCCCAAACAAGTTTTTTTAGCACACATTTCTCTCTTGCAAAAAAAAAAATAAATAAATAAATCATAATAATAATAACTGTAATAATTACATTAGTTTTTGATAAGCTGTATTTCTAGCTGTTACTCATGGCTTCACCCGCCTGGAATTTCTAGCTGTTACACCCACGCGGAATTTGCAATTTGATAGAAATAACCCTCCCTCAATACTTTACTAAAATTCTCAATCATTAGTTGTTACTATAAAAACAAAAAATTGCATCTAAAATAGTACAGTAGAAGCCGTTCTTCAGGTTAAGCCTTAATCCTCTCCCTCGCAAGAGAATTTCAAAAAACTCCCTTCTTACTTGTTAGTGTGGATTTTCATGACATACCATAACTGTGTACCAAATTTCACCTCTTTGGGTTCAGCGATTTGCTCTAGTTGATGATGACCCAGTCAGTCAGAACATGTAATTTTATATATATAGATTGTATTAAATCTGTACAAATACTTGACACACTTAAAATTTTGTTACTTGCAAGGTGTTTTTATAGAACATTTTGCTCAAAAAATATCATTTATCAATGGAACATATCAATTAAAAGTCCATTAATTACTATTGTCAAGAGACTGTCTAAATGAGAATTGCACCTGACAATTTCTAAATGAGAATCAGCACCTGACAATTTTTGAATTTAATTAAATTTGTGATGAAGTTTTTGTAATTGTCATGCAAGAAAAGTTTCAACTTTTCTAGCATAATAATGTATTTTTATTAAGTTTTTATCATCATATGGTTTTCTTAATTTTAAAATATCCTCTAGTTTCAAATTCTTAATAAAATATAACACACAATATTTTAATGAATGTTGTTGGAAACATTCAATTGTATTTAGTTGGTAACCATTTACAGTAGCTGTTGCTACAGACAATTTGGTAAACATCTCTCAAACTAAATATATGTAATACAAAATCTAATTAAAATAATCAATATTACGTGATGATGAATAATTAATACACAATAAAAATACACTATTTTAAATTTTTTATTTTACAATAACAGTTTTCAATGTATTTGTTAATATTTTATGTTATTCTTGATTACTGCAACTTGCTTTATATTGTACAATTTTTATTGTATACTGCATAAAAGGCAGATCAGCAGCTAATTTTATGGGGCTATTTTTAATTTATTAAATGAAATTAACAACATAAATGGTTTATTGCTTTAATTAATAATTACTTAATAATATAAAATATAATAAATTTTAAAAGTAAATGATAGAAATATCATAATATAAGCATTATTTTTAAAAAATAAAGAAACAATACTATTAACAATAAAAATCTTAGGAGTAGGACAACTACTGCCTACAGTCAATCTCTCATGGATTTATCTATATTGCCATTACATGAAAATTGCACACAAAATTAAAATCTAAAGTGTCAAAAAGTTTGACATTTGTATACAAAAATTAATAAATACTAATAAATTATATCATATGATTATCAATTTCTGTTCTTTATATTATTATTTACCACTTTTCCACCTGTATTTTAAAATAATTTTTAAGTGAATCAGATAAGCAATTGAGAGATTAATGAAACTATATTAAATATTACTATATATCTATAAATAGTCTGAAAACCTTACAAATAATTTGACATTAGAGGCAACTACCAAAGCCACTTTTATCATATAACATGAATCAGGTGTAAGTTCAAAATACTTTGGCTCATTACTTAATCTTTCTAAAATTATGGCAATCTTCAGACTTTAATAGTTCCACTAGTGAATCCAGAAGAGACTACAGGAAAATTACTGTAATTTTGTGTGGATAACCTGCAGTAGCCACAGAAAATTGCTAGAACAGAAATAAAACATTTGTATAACCCACCTTACCACATATCTTATGCCTCAAAAGCTGTTTTTGAAAGCATGACACATACTAGTATGATGTTTAGAAGGTTTGCCTAATACATTAAAATGCTTTCCTAATTATAAAGTGGAAAACAAAAACCAAGAGGGAATCTCTTAAACATGATAGACTTTCCAGACATACATGAACCAGAAAAATAAATGGATGTCAGCAGACATTTTTGTTAAATGGTATGACATCTTCATTCTGGCAATGAAAAAGGAGAGGACTGGAAAATATGGCAATGTGCTGTTAATATTTGATGATGCAGTGAGCTACTCTAGCATTGAGCTACTGACATGAGAAAGAAAATTTAGTCGTGTTCTTTCCTCCAAATGTAATGTCACTCCTACAGCCAATGGATCAGGGCATTATTGACAGACACACCTATCTACAGTATCAAATTTATTAGACCATTAATTTATTTAAAACAAATCACTCAAGAATATAAAAATAATAATCATCAAAATTATGGTATCATCAATAATTTAAAACCTATAGTATTATTATTTTTAATTAATTAAAACAAGGTTTAATGAAATAAGCAGGAAATCACTGCTTTGAAACAGGACATAAATGTATTTTTATGTCTTCCTTAACAATTTAAATATTTCCAGGAACAATGAAGTCAACCTCAAAGAGACTAAAATTTTGCATACAGTCTTTAACACTATGCAAATTAGGAATTTTTAAATCTTGAAAATCTTGAAGTTGCATTAATAACTTAGAGCATAATTATTTAATTAAGCATAATTGCATTAATTACAAAGAGAAGTTCATCTCTTTTGGCTTGAGTCTTTACATCACACCTTAGCTTCCTTTCACCCAACACTTCCTTCCTCATCCATTTATGATTGACAGAATATATTTTTGTTGCCTATTGATGTTGTTCTTTATTTTATTTTTTATTTTGTATATAATAGACATTGTTGCAATTTGCCATGTTATCTACTTTAACTCATTGTAATCTCTTAATTTTGTCACTAATTTGTATTTCATGTTTTATTACGTAACATACTGTAAACCTAACCAGCTGTGCTCTGCAGTACTGGTATTTTACTATGTTCAACCAAATAAAAATATTGAATTGAATGCCTATAGATGTTACGTTTTTATCTTTATTTTTCTCATATATATATGTTACAGTCAAAACCCGTTTTTAGTTAGAATGCGTTTTAACTAGTTGAAACTAGTTTATACTGAATGTATTTGTTAAAACCCGTTTTGTCTAGTTAAAACTAGTTTATACTAAATGTCATTGTTAAAACCCATTTTGTCTAGTTAAAACTAGTTTTAACTCAAATTCATTTTTGACTAGCAGTAAATTCTAGTTTTAACTAGACAAAACCGGTTTTGTCTAGTTAATTTACTGCTGTACATGTTTTGACTTTAGATAAAACTAGTTTTAACTTTTAACATTAGTTAAAACTAATTTTAGCTACATAAATATGTTTGGGGGAAATAAAGTTATGTATAGTGATTCGGCGGAAGATGCCTAACATTTTGCTTATGAAGAAAATTACAGCGCTAATTTGAGTTTAGGAGCCCTCTAATGAAAATATCATATTCTGGAGTATGTCTTTCAAATAAAAGTTTGGAGTTTATTTTAAAAAATTCTATACTGTGTTTGCAATGACGACTTTTTCACTGTCTGGCATTTTAAGCATCTCACCCCAAGTATCTGGGTGAGATGCCAAATGCCATTAGGGTAAGATAACAAATATAATTGCTTAAAATTAATTTTTGAATTTCTTAACCAAATTTAATTTATTGCATATGTAGTACAAAGTACTTCATAGTAAGTATAACAGCACAGTATAAGTATTGTTAAGTTTCCGCCCGTTCTAACGTGTTCTATAGCTAGCTGAAAGCTTTTTTCAGTCCAAAAACTTTTTTGAGAAGTCCTTATATAATTTCTATGCATATCCTGCAATAAAACGAGAAAACAAAAGTTTATTAAAAATAGGCATATTGGAAATCAATTAACAAAAAATAGGCACGTTACCCCAAGAAAAATGTGGCATATTTTCCATTTGTTGGGGTAAGATGCCTAGTAGAGTCACGTGCTCCAGCATGTCCGATCGGGATCGGCGGTAGCTGACAATGGAAACTTTAGAACCTTAACTACATCACACATTAATTGTTTTTAGCAATTTTTAATAAATTCCATTTTAACTTTTAGTTTAAAATTATTCTAGAAACATTTCACAACAAAAACTTCGTTCTTATCTAGCTTTTATTCTTCTCGGATGTAGAAAATGAAGTAACGGTAGCCAACTACAGCTTTCCGCACTCAATATTGGCCCAACGATTCATCATACAAATACATGACAATATGTGACGTCACCGTTTGAAAATATCAAAAATTAGGCATCTTCCCCCGCTTACCATCTTACCCCGAATCACTCTATGCGTTGCAGTCAAACCAGTTTTTAGTTAGGATGCGTTTTCACAAGTTAAAACTAGTTTATACTGGATGTCTTTGTTAAAACCCGTTTTGTGTAGTTAAAACTAGAATTTACTGCTAGTCAAAAATGAATTTGAGTTAAAACTAGTTTTAACTAGACAAAACGGGTTTTAACAAAGTCATTCAGTATAAACTTGTTTCAACTAGTTAAAACGCGTTCTAACTAAAAACGGGTTTTGACTGTAACATATATATAAATATATATTTATTTATTTATTCTAATGTATCATTACTTATTTATATATCATGTTTAAATTTGTTTTTATTTATTTATTCTTTATTTTGTAAGTATATATATATATATATATACCTATATTACTCACCTTGTTCAGCAGCAAAAAAGGTTTATTAAACTAAAAACAAAAAACTAACATTTTCAATCTATATTTATTCTTACATAATTCTGAGATAGGTTGTATACTAAAATATTATTTGAATATTTAAGATAAACATGTTCTTTTTGAAGACTGTTCAATTTTGAATGTGTATGGAATGAACTTTATCTGGTTTGAATTTTATATGTTCAATTGGAGAATGTTCCATTTTCATTTTTGCCTTATAACAGTCTCATCATCATGATCACAGTCTGAATAAGGCCTATCACAGAGGCCAGAAACATATGTAAAATAAATTTTTGTTTTCTGCTGGAAATGAATAAACTGATTTGAGTTGAAGCACTGAACTTCCAGTTTCTCTAACTCCAATGGATTCAGCCTCTGAGGTGATTAGAACTGTTTTAAAGATTGCCAAAGGAATCCTTATTGACTATCTCAACCCAGGTAAAACTATCAATGCTGCATATTTTTTTTTTTAAACTCTTTCCGCCCTGTGGGCACTAAGAGGGCATCTTTTTGCAAGTCCATTTTGGGTTCAGCCAGGCCCACAATGGGGCTGCCGGGTGGTGAGGGACAGGGTCCGACATATCTGAACGGACCACTCCTCGAAAAATTCCTGGGGATTTTTCGACCCGTTCGGATTCAGACCCGGTCCCCCAGAGCGGTAGGCTGCCACCTTGACCGCTCAGCCATCCGGCCTAATGCTGCATATTGCATTAATATGTTAAAGTCCTGTTGTATAAAAAATTATATTGTCGAAAGAGGAGTAAAAGAATCCCCTTCAACATGGATAATGTTTGCCCTCAAGTGGTACAGTCCACAAGGATAGAAATTGAAAAATATGACTGGGAAATCCTCACACATCATTCCTACAGTCCTGATCTGGCTCTCTTAGATTCCCTATTACTATCTGTTTGGGTATGTCAAAGGGCAAATGTAAGGATTATAGTATGGCAACAATGAGAATTTGTTGTATCCTTCATGTAGCTCCAAGGGAGTTCTAAAGACGGGTTTTCATAGTTTCAGCACTTTGAAGTAAATGCATTGAGCTGATTGAAAATTATGTTGAAGACTAATAAAAGTACAGGTAGCCCTCAGTTTACGCCAGCTCAATTTACGCTGATTCACAATAACGCTGTTGCGCAGTTCACCGTTTCGCAGTGTAATTTCCTGATTTTCCCTGTTAGACTGATTTTCATTTCAGTGTTGATGTATTTACCGAGCTGCGACATTGTTCATTTGTTAAAACAAAGTTTTTTATTGAATATATTTATTTTTTCTGTTTAATATTATTGACCCATGAGTCAAGTTATTAAACTTAATAGTCCAATAAATGGCATCCGAATCCATAGCACCAATGAATGTATCTCGTATCAGTTTGTTCAAGAAAACACCTTACGATGCAGTAGCACTTCTGGCAATCATAAACTATCATTAGTGAGAGAAATCTACTTGTCATTGACCAGACAATACTTTTTTATTAGCCAGACGATATCTCTCTCTCCTTAGCCACCTTGAATTTTCCTGCTCAAACTGACCTTATATATGCACTATGGCAACCTGTGGTCGACCATTCAGTGTCTCTGCTTGTCTGTAGCTCTATGTCGGGTTAACATAGCCTTTCAACAATGGAATGTTCGACGGATGAACTTTGTGAGTTAGACAATGATTGGGAGCAAAGTGCAAATGTAAAAAGGAGCATCATGGCATCCATTCAACCATATTCCAAAATTCTCAATAAAAGAAAACAAAAATGTAAACAATTACAGATGGATACTTTTTCCGAAAAATGTAAGAGATCCAAAACTAAAATTTTTTAATAAATACGTTATAAAAATTAAATTTATTTGTATTTTGTATTATATTGTATTAATAAACAAAATTATTTGCTTATTTTTCACTTATGTAGAACCTAACCCTATACCTCAATGTAAATATGGGTTCATTTTACGCCAATTCAATTTGCACGGGCTTTTGTAGGAACGGAACTGCGGCGTAAACCGAGGGCTAACTGTATGTATTTTTGGTGATATTTAAGTTTTTTATTCTGTCCTTTTTCCCTCCTTTGGAATAAAATATTGGTTCTGACTCAATTCAAATGCTATAGTTTTATTTGATAATTAAAATAGGTTATAATTATTTCACTTTAAGCTGTTATAACATTTCATCTAAACTGTTATAACTTTGATAATTATCTACCTGCAATTTTGCAATTAAAAAGTAAATAAACAAACAGTTATTATTCTAACTAAAAATATAAATTCAAAGTCTAAGTTCAATTTTCAAACATTAATACTTATTAGAAAATTCTAATTTAATTAAATTCAAAATAGTATTTTTATAACTTTGATGATATTCATTAATTCACTAAGTCTGTTTATTAGTAATGATACTGACATTTTGAACATTTTACATTCTTAAATCAGAAAATTAATACAGAATATTTAATTTGTGAAAATATATTAATCATTTATTATTTACAATTATTTTTCTGATATAATTGCTTTCAAAACTTTTACAAATGCAATTTCCTTAATAATAATACTTGCTTAACATTTATAATGTTTACAAAACACAATTTAATATTATATAATAAATTAATGTATATGTAACACACAAAAATTATTAAACAAAACTACCAAAATTGTATCTAGTGATCTAACATTACAGCAATCACATTAAACTATTTAAATTATTTGTGGTTGATATTACTATCAAAAAATTTTGTTTTATTTTAATTGAAATATTAAAAAATTCAATATATATTGATTACAAAAAATATCCCTTAATTACATAGGAAAAAAAATTCTCTCTTCTCTAATTCTTAATTAATAAACTTAATTTTTAATCAACAACTGAACAGAACAGCTAAATATTATAAAATAAATTTCATTAAAAAGTCCAGAAACTTTAACAAAAAAAAAATATCAAAAAGTATTAAAGTATGTATTATATTAATAATTTATGAAAATAGGAACAATTATATAAGAACATAAATATGATATATAAAAAATTTAATTAATATCTACACTATGCAATTATTTAAGTTTCATAATGATTTCAAATGAAAGTAATTCAATAATCATAAATATACAGTACATTCAATATTGTGTTTCTGTGCTGAAGTCTGGCAGATGTGGAAGAGAGAGAAATACACAACCTTAATTTGCAACTCAGTAATTTTAANTTATTTGTATTTTGTATTATATTGTATTAATAAACAAAATTATTTGCTTATTTTTCACTTATGTAGAACCTAACCCTATACCTCAATGTAAATATGGGTTCATTTTACGCCAATTCAATTTGCACGGGCTTTTGTAGGAACGGAACTGCGGCGTAAACCGAGGGCTAACTGTATGTATTTTTGGTGATATTTAAGTTTTTTATTCTGTCCTTTTTCCCTCCTTTGGAATAAAATATTGGTTCTGACTCAATTCAAATGCTATAGTTTTATTTGATAATTAAAATAGGTTATAATTATTTCACTTTAAGCTGTTATAACATTTCATCTAAACTGTTATAACTTTGATAATTATCTACCTGCAATTTTGCAATTAAAAAGTAAATAAACAAACAGTTATTATTCTAACTAAAAATATAAATTCAAAGTCTAAGTTCAATTTTCAAACATTAATACTTATTAGAAAATTCTAATTTAATTAAATTCAAAATAGTATTTTTATAACTTTGATGATATTCATTAATTCACTAAGTCTGTTTATTAGTAATGATACTGACATTTTGAACATTTTACATTCTTAAATCAGAAAATTAATACAGAATATTTAATTTGTGAAAATATATTAATCATTTATTATTTACAATTATTTTTCTGATATAATTGCTTTCAAAACTTTTACAAATGCAATTTCCTTAATAATAATACTTGCTTAACATTTATAATGTTTACAAAACACAATTTAATATTATATAATAAATTAATGTATATGTAACACACAAAAATTATTAAACAAAACTACCAAAATTGTATCTAGTGATCTAACATTACAGCAATCACATTAAACTATTTAAATTATTTGTGGTTGATATTACTATCAAAAAATTTTGTTTTATTTTAATTGAAATATTAAAAAATTCAATATATATTGATTACAAAAAATATCCCTTAATTACATAGGAAAAAAAATTCTCTCTTCTCTAATTCTTAATTAATAAACTTAATTTTTAATCAACAACTGAACAGAACAGCTAAATATTATAAAATAAATTTCATTAAAAAGTCCAGAAACTTTAACAAAAAAAAAATATCAAAAAGTATTAAAGTATGTATTATATTAATAATTTATGAAAATAGGAACAATTATATAAGAACATAAATATGATATATAAAAAATTTAATTAATATCTACACTATGCAATTATTTAAGTTTCATAATGATTTCAAATGAAAGTAATTCAATAATCATAAATATACAGTACATTCAATATTGTGTTTCTGTGCTGAAGTCTGGCAGATGTGGAAGAGAGAGAAATACACAACCTTAATTTGCAACTCAGTAATTTTAAATTCTAAGCAATACTAGAATAGAAAATAATTTTATAGTTGTCATTAATTGGTATAGATTTAAATAAAAATATAATTCTACACATTTTAGTCAGTCTATAATGACAAATTTAGTCAGTCTCTTCTAAAATTAGGAACCATATAAAAAATAAAAATTAGAGAGAAATATTAAATTAATAACCAAATAATAAAATTTGATAAAAATTTAAAATTTTCAAGTATAATTTGACCAATCATGCACATGACCAAAAAAAAAAAAAAAACTCCTGATTATCAGAATATAATTCTGATAATGTTATCTGCTAATAATACAATGATNCAAAGTCTAAGTTCAATTTTCAAACATTAATACTTATTAGAAAATTCTAATTTAATTAAATTCAAAATAGTATTTTTATAACTTTGATGATATTCATTAATTCACTAAGTCTGTTTATTAGTAATGATACTGACATTTTGAACATTTTACATTCTTAAATCAGAAAATTAATACAGAATATTTAATTTGTGAAAATATATTAATCATTTATTATTTACAATTATTTTTCTGATATAATTGCTTTCAAAACTTTTACAAATGCAATTTCCTTAATAATAATACTTGCTTAACATTTATAATGTTTACAAAACACAATTTAATATTATATAATAAATTAATGTATATGTAACACACAAAAATTATTAAACAAAACTACCAAAATTGTATCTAGTGATCTAACATTACAGCAATCACATTAAACTATTTAAATTATTTGTGGTTGATATTACTATCAAAAAATTTTGTTTTATTTTAATTGAAATATTAAAAAATTCAATATATATTGATTACAAAAAATATCCCTTAATTACATAGGAAAAAAAATTCTCTCTTCTCTAATTCTTAATTAATAAACTTAATTTTTAATCAACAACTGAACAGAACAGCTAAATATTATAAAATAAATTTCATTAAAAAGTCCAGAAACTTTAACAAAAAAAAAATATCAAAAAGTATTAAAGTATGTATTATATTAATAATTTATGAAAATAGGAACAATTATATAAGAACATAAATATGATAT
Organism: Centruroides sculpturatus; assembly: GCF_000671375.1. Taxonomy (NCBI): domain Eukaryota; kingdom Metazoa; phylum Arthropoda; class Arachnida; order Scorpiones; family Buthidae; genus Centruroides; species Centruroides sculpturatus. Next base: position 200,553 of record NW_019385795.1, read on the forward strand.
ATAAAAAATTTAATTAATATCTACACTATGCAATTATTTAAGTTTCATAATGATTTCAAATGAAAGTAATTCAATAATCATAAATATACAGTACATTCAATATTGTGTTTCTGTGCTGAAGTCTGGCAGATGTGGAAGAGAGAGAAATACACAACCTTAATTTGCAACTCAGTAATTTTAAATTCTAAGCAATACTAGAATAGAAAATAATTTTATAGTTGTCATTAATTGGTATAGATTTAAATAAAAATATAATTCTACACATTTTAGTCAGTCTATAATGACAAATTTAGTCAGTCTCTTCTAAAATTAGGAACCATATAAAAAATAAAAATTAGAGAGAAATATTAAATTAATAACCAAATAATAAAATTTGATAAAAATTTAAAATTTTCAAGTATAATTTGACCAATCATGCACATGACCAAAAAAAAAAAAAAACTCCTGATTATCAGAATATAATTCTGATAATGTTATCTGCTAATAATACAATGATAATGTAATATTACCAGATAACCAGATTTTAATGCAGTTAAATTGTAAAACCCTGATTTGTGCTTTATTAATGTAAATAAGAAGACAAATAAATACACTATTAAAAATAAATATGATTTAATAATATATTAATTATATAATTTAAATTATTTTTATTAATAATTATTTCATAAAATTTATTAGCATAAGCACTTCTTGCTGAAATAAACAGTTCTTAATTTAAAGCAAATAAAATTAATTTGTGTTTCATTTTTGTACAGCATAAAATGTTTATTGTTATAAATCTACAAAGGCTATTGTTATAATTATTTCTACTGTTTATATTTATATCAGACTACACAGACCAGTTATATCTTTTTCTAGTTAAAAACCACTTTGTTTTTTATGTCACACTTCCTGAAAGTAAATAAATTTTCTAATTTTGTAGCATTGGATACATGAGAATAAAAAAATGCTAATTTGTTTCTTATCAGTTTAAAATTATCTATTAACTTTTCAGAAACTGTTAAAAGAATTATAGGGCAAAGTTAAACTGACCTGAAATCACCCATTTGTTATAATCAAAATAGAAAGTAGGACACTTTTATAGTACACTGTAGGATTACTAGAAATGTTATAAAGGAATAGAAGATATTTTTACAAATAAATTTATTTATTTTAAGTAAAAAAAATTGTGTTTATCATATATATATATATATATATATATAATACAATGATATGATATAAGATACAATGATATGATATAATTGTGTATATATATACACACACACATGCTGTATGTATATTGTGTACACACACACAAACTTATAATCAACAATAATTTGTTTTATATTAAACAATTAATTACAAGTAGTCAAATTTTAACAAAACAAGTCTCACTTTTTCAGATTGATTTAATGAATTTTCTAAAATACACATACCATAGAGATTATGTAAGAATTAATTATTGTTACCTTAAAAAACAATGACGCAAACTTATTTTTATAATAAACGCAAAATAAAATGATAGTTTCCTTGAAAGAAATGTATGTTTATATTTAAACTACAAAAGATTTGTATCATATAATGTGCATAAAAATAAACTATACATCATATTATCACACAAAAGGAACAAGAAAGAAAATAAATGTTATTCATGATGNAAGTATAATTTGACCAATCATGCACATGGACAAAAAAAAAAAAAAAACTCCTGATTATCAGAATATAATTCTGATAATGTTATCTGCTAATAATACAATGATAATGTAATATTACCAGATAACCAGATTTTAATGCAGTTAAATTGTAAAACCCTGATTTGTGCTTTATTAATGTAAATAAGAAGACAAATAAATACACTATTAAAAATAAATATGATTTAATAATATATTAATTATATAATTTAAATTATTTTTATTAATAATTATTTCATAAAATTTATTAGCATAAGCACTTCTTGCTGAAATAAACAGTTCTTAATTTAAAGCAAATAAAATTAATTTGTGTTTCATTTTTGTACAGCATAAAATGTTTATTGTTATAAATCTACAAAGGCTATTGTTATAATTATTTCTACTGTTTATATTTATATCAGACTACACAGACCAGTTATATCTTTTTCTAGTTAAAAACCACTTTGTTTTTTATGTCACACTTCCTGAAAGTAAATAAATTTTCTAATTTTGTAGCATTGGATACATGAGAATAAAAAAATGCTAATTTGTTTCTTATCAGTTTAAAATTATCTATTAACTTTTCAGAAACTGTTAAAAGAATTATAGGGCAAAGTTAAACTGACCTGAAATCACCCATTTGTTATAATCAAAATAGAAAGTAGGACACTTTTATAGTACACTGTAGGATTACTAGAAATGTTATAAAGGAATAGAAGATATTTTTACAAATAAATTTATTTATTTTAAGTAAAAAAAATTGTGTTTATCATATATATATATATATAATACAATGATATGATATAAGATACAATGATATGATATAATTGTGTATATATATACACACACACATGCTGTATGTATATTGTGTACACACACACAAACTTATAATCAACAATAATTTGTTTTATATTAAACAATTAATTACAAGTAGTCAAATTTTAACAAAACAAGTCTCACTTTTTCAGATTGATTTAATGAATTTTCTAAAATACACATACCATAGAGATTATGTAAGAATTAATTATTGTTACCTTAAAAAACAATGACGCAAACTTATTTTTATAATAAACGCAAAATAAAATGATAGTTTCCTTGAAAGAAATGTATGTTTATATTTAAACTACAAAAGATTTGTATCATATAATGTGCATAAAAATAAACTATACATCATATTATCACACAAAAGGAACAAGAAAGAAAATAAATGTTATTCATGATGTTCCTGTAATAAAAGCAGTGGACAATTAACCTACTCAAATGTCACATCAAGACTAAACCAGAAAACTGCAATAAGGAAAAAATTCCTAAGTGATTACATAATAAGGAAAAATAGCTTGTGTTTTTAATTAAAAATATCTGAAAGTTCAACATCCTAAATTATAACAATCATTATTTAGTAGTTATCAATTTAACACTTTTCTATTAACTTATTATTATGGTTAATTTTGATACCAAAATTGATAATCATAGTATTTTTATTTGTTAATTTATATCAAATCTACTTAAAAAGTTAAAATTTTACTTCCAACATTTAAATTTATTTATTTAATAAAATTTTATTAATTTTTCAATTCTTCAAGTTAATTAATATGATAAATATAATTAAAAATTTTTAAACATTAAATAAAATACTTCAAAGAAATTCCTTTCTTCTGAATTTAAGTGAGAATAAAGTATATAAAAATTATTTACCATAATTATTTTTACTTAATAAATTTTTTTAATTGTTGTTTTTCAATTTAATTATATTTTATTCTAGTTTAAAATTTTATTTTCAATAATGTATGATATGATATATTTTATTTTTACATATTTTTTCTGTAATTTAAATGCAGTCATTACTTCTATAAACAACTCATTTAAAATTTTTAAAACCGAGTATAATTTTCATTATTACATATTTTTATTTATACATTTTTATACTTCTGATTACATTCTTATATACTGTATTTAAAATTTTAAGATCATTGCATATTTTAAAAGAGTTTGATACATAATTCATTAAAAGTGTGATCCTGAGGAAGTAATTCTAGTGATTAAAAATGCTTGATTTCAAGAACGTTGGTCCAGATGACATATTTAAATGTATAAATCAACCTCATAAGAATAATTTCTTCACTTCTAAATATGTCCAATTGCAATTGTTGATTGATAAAAGTAAATCATCACTTATTAAAAAACTTTTTTTATCTTGTCTAAACTGAAAGGAGACTTTAAAATATTTATACTGTATAATACTGATTTAAGAACGTTATAACTAACAAATAAATAATAAAATTTCAAAATTTTCTTTACACACTGCACAGCTGATCTCTAAACTAAACTGAACATAAGTATTATTACATACAAACAATTTTTCATATTATCTTTTGGATCTTCTGTGATATTATTTTCTTATCAAAAACACACATTTAAATGTTAATTAAATATAAAATTTTATATACAGTGGTGCCTCGTATAACGTACGCCTCGAATAATGGACGCTGCGAATAACGAACTTTCTGTTTGGCCGTTACGTGACTCGAGCAACGGACTGGTTGCGGACAACGGACTTTTCGTTCAGCAGTTACGTGAGGCGACCAATGGACTTTCTATGAACAAGTGCGAATTATGGTTTCCACTCTTTTGCCGTTTCCAATGACAATCTGTTATTTTTATAATATATTAGTATTATTAGAATATATTATCAGTATATCTGAAGTACAGAGCGTTGGGATTACGCTTGTTCCCTTGTTTATTAGGAACATCAACACAGTGCAGGGTATTTACATTTATTCAAGTGTTATGCAAATCATGGCTTCTAAAAAAAACAGAAAGGTGATTTCAATTGAAACAAGGCAAGAGATCATCAGAAGGAGTGAAAGTTGACAAAAACTTCCTTGTCGAATGGGGAGAGGTTCAGGAGTTTACCAACACTCATTATCCAAAACAGAGCTGAGTCCAACAGGATCAATGATCTCTACAATGACACCCGTGCCCGTCATTTCCGACAGGTGTTGAAGAAGGGAGAGAAACAGACTACCTTGGATATGTTTTTCAAGAAGCCAACAGGGAAAAAACAAAGGATGGAACAAGAGGAGTTGACCCTGCAAGCTCCGGTAACCTCTCCTAAATCTGAATCCGATTAAAACCACAATAAAAAAAAGACCTGCTGCAATGTGTAAAAAGTCTGTATCTGTATGAATGTGTGAAGTAAGTGTTCCTCCACCTCCTTCTCACAACATCTGACTACCCGGCATAATTGGTGACTGCTCCATTTTCATTTTTTTATGGTACAGTA